>NC_139223.1:16238572-16391072 GCF_055691185.1 Crinia signifera
TATCACACACACCCGGGGGTCAGCCTCCTTATATCACACACCCGGGGGTCATCCTCCTAATATCACACACACCCGGGGGTCAGCCTCCTTATATCACACACCCGGGGGTCATCCATCCTAATATCACAACACCCGGGGGTCAGCCTCCTTATATCACACACCCCGGGGGTCATCCTCCCTAATATCACACACACCCGGGGGTCATCCTCCTTATACCACACACCCGGGGTCATCCTCCTTATACCACACACCCGGGGTCATCCTCCTTATACCACACACCCGGGGTCATCCTCCTTATACCACACACCCGGGGGTCATCCTCCTTATACCGCACACCCGGGGGTCATCCTCATTATACCGCACACCCGGGGGTCATCCTCCTTACACACACCAGGGGATCATCCTCCTTATATCTCACACCCCTGGGAAGAGGCGGAACTACCATTGGTACAGAGGCGCAGTTCACCAGGGCCCGTGAGGACTAAAAGGCCCACTGCTGCCCCGTCACCGTCTTCCTGTCACCCAGTGTTGTTCCCGTTCACCCTCTGCCTGGGGTCATCCCTATTATACCACACACCCGGGGGTCATCCTCCTTATACCGCACACCCGGGGGTCATCCTCCTTATAACACACATCCGGGGGTCATCCCCATTATATCACTGGGGGGAAGGGGGGGGTGTTAACACATGCACTCACTTTCATCACTCTTCTGTACTCACTCCTCCCCCACTATCTGCAGCAGCCACCCCTCTTCCCTTCCTGGCCCACCTTCCTGCACACAGCCAGGGAGAAGCAATGGGAAATGCCGGGGAGAGGATGATGCCAGTTAGAGGCAGTGGGTGACACCAAGGAGAGGATGATAGGTAGAGGCAGGAGGTGATATAAGGGAGAGGATGACAGGGAGAGGCAGTGGGTTATACCATGGAGAGGGTGACAGGGAGAGACAGTGGGTTATACCATGGAGAGGGTGACAGGGAGAGACAGTGGGTTATACCATGGAGAGGGTGACAGGAAGAGAGTGATGGGGGGAGGGTAATGGGGAGAGGCAGTGGGTGACAGGCAGAGAGTGATGGGAAGAGGGTGGTGGGGAGAGGCAGTGGGTGACACCTGGTAGAGTGTAAAAGGGAGAGGCAGGGGTGAGACCAGGGAGAGTGTGACAGGGAGAGGCAGTGTGTAACACCAGGGAGAGCTTGACAGGCAGAGAGTGACAGGGGGAGGCAGTAGGTGACACCTGGGAGGGTGACAGGCAGAGAGTGATGGGGAGAGGAAGTGGGTGACAGGCAGAGCGTTATGGGGAGAGGCAGTGGGTGACATCAAGGAGAGGGTGTCAGGGAGAGGCAGTAAGTGACACCTGAGAGAGAGTGACAGGGAGAGCAGTGGGTTAAACCACAAATAGGGTGACAGGCAGAGAGTGATGGGGAGAGGAAGGAGGTGACACCAGGGAGAGGGTGACAGGGAGAGGCAGTGTGTGACACCAGGGAGAGGGTAACAGGGAGAGGCAGTGAGTGACACCAGGGAAATGGCTACAGGGAGAGGCAGTGGGTGACACCTGGGAGAGAGTGACAGGGAGAGCAGTGGGTTAAACCACAAATAGGGTGACAGGCAGAGAGTGATGGGGAGAGGAAGGAGGTGACACCAGGGAGAGGGTGACAGGGAGAGGCAGTGTGTGACACCAGGGAGAGGGTGACAGGGAGAGGCAGTGTGTGACACCAGGGAGAGGGTGACAGGGAGAGGCAGTGTGTGACACTAGGGAGAGGGTGACAGGGAGAGGCAGTGAGTGACACCAGGGAAATGGCTACAGGGAGAGGCAGTGGGTGACACCTGGGAGAGGGTGACAGGGAGAGGCAGTGTGTGACACCAGGGAGAGGGTAACAGGAGAGGCAGTGAGTGACACCAGGGAAATGGCTACAGGGAGAGGCAGTGGGTGACACCTGGGAGAGAGTGACAGGGAGAGCAGTGGGTTAAACCACAAATAGGGTGACAGGCAGAGAGTGATGGGGAGAGGAAGGAGGTGACACCAGGGAGAGGGGTGACAGGGAGAGGCAGTGTGTGACACCAGGGAGAGGGTGACAGGGAGAGGCAGTGTGTGACACCAGGGAGAGGGTGACAGGGAGAGGCAGTGTGTGACACTAGGGAGAGGGTGACAGGGAGAGGCAGTGAGTGACACCAGGGAAATGGCTACAGGGAGAGGCAGTGGGTGACACCTGGGAGAGGGTGACAGGGAGAGGCAGTGGGTGACACCTGGGAGAGGGTGACAGGGAGAGGCAGTGGGAGACACCAGGGAGAGTGTGACAGGGAGAGGCAGTGTGTAACACCAGGGAGAGCTTGACAGGCAGAGAGTGACAGGGGGAGGCAGTAGGTGACACTGGGAGGGTGACAGGCAGAGAGTGATGGGAAGAGGAAGTGGGTGACAGGCAGAGCGTTATGGGGAGAGGCAGTGGGTGACATCAAGGAGAGGGTGTCAGGAGAGGCAGTAAGTGACACCTGAGAGAGAGTGACAGGGAGAGCAGTGGGTTAAACCACAAATAGGGTGACAGGCAGAGAGTGATGGGGAGAGGAAGGAGGTGACACCAGGGAGAGGGTGACAGGGAGAGGCAGTGTGTGACACCAGGGAGAGGGTAACAGGGAGAGGCAGTGAGTGACACCAGGGAAATGGCTACAGGGAGAGGCAGTGGGTGACACCTGGGAGAGAGTGACAGGGAGAGCAGTGGGTTAAACCACAAATAGGGTGACAGGCAGAGAGTGATGGGGAGAGGAAGGAGGTGACACCAGGGAGAGGGTGACAGGGAGAGGCAGTGTGTGACACCAGGGAGAGGGTGACAGGGAGAGGCAGTGTGTGACACCAGGGAGAGGGTGACAGGGAGAGGCAGTGTGTGACACTAGGGAGAGGGTGACAGGGAGAGGCAGTGAGTGACACCAGGGAAATGGCTACAGGGAGAGGCAGTGGGTGACACCTGGGAGAGGGTGACAGGGAGAGGCAGTGGGTGACACCTGGGAGAGGGTGACAGGGAGAGGCAGTGGGAGACACCAGGGAGAGGGTGACAGGGAGAGGCAGTGAGTGACACCAGGGAAATGGTTACAGGGAGAGGCAGTGGGTGACACCTGGGAGAGGGTTACAGGGAGGGGCAGTGGGTGAACACCAGGGAAAGGGCTACAGGGAGAGGCAGTGGGGGACACCTGGGAGATGGTGACAGGGCGAGGCAGTGGGTGACACCAGGGAGAGGGTGACAGGTGGATAGTGATGAGGAGAGGCAGTGGGTGACACCTGGGAGAGGGTTACAGGGAGGGGCAGTGGGTGAACACCAGGGAAAGGGCTACAGGGAGAGGCAGTGGGTGACACCAGGGAGAGGGTGATGGAGAGGCAGTGGGTGACACCTGGGAGAGGGTGACAGGGAGAGGCAGTGGGTGACACCTGGGAGAGGGTGACGGAGAGGCAGTGGGTGACACCAGGGAGAGGGTGACAGGGAGAGGCAGTGGGTGACACCTGGGAGAGGGTGACAGGGAGAGGCAGTGGGTGACACCAGGGAGAGGGTGACGGAGAGGCAGTGGGTGACACCTGGGAGAGGGTGACAGGGAGAGGCAGTGGGTGACACCTGGGAGAGGGTGACCGGAGAGGCAGTGGGTGACACCAGGGAGAGGGTGACAGGGAGAGGCAGTGGGTGACACCTGGGAGAGGGTGACAGGGAGAGGCAGTGGGTGACACCAGGGAGAGGGTTACAGCGAGAGGCAGTGGGTGACACCTGGGAGAGTGACAGGGAGAGGCAATGGGTGACACAAAGAAGAGGGTGACGGGGAGAGGCAGTTGGTGACACCAAGAAGAGGCTGACGGGGAGAGGCAGTTGGTGACACCTGGGAGGGTGATATGCAGAGAGTGATGGAGGAGGAGGGTAATGGAGATAGGCAATGGGTGATACCAGGGAGAGGGTGACAGGTGGATAGTGATGAGGAGAGGCAGGAGGTGACACCTGGGAGAGGGTTACAGGGAGGGGCAGTGGGTGAATACCAAGGAGAGGGTGACAGGGAGAGGCAGTGGGGGACACCAGGGAGAGGGTGACAGGGAGAGGCAGTGGGTGACACCAGGGAGAGGGTTACAGCGAGAGGCAGTGGGTGACACCTGGGAGAGTGACAGGGAGAGGCAGTAGGTGACACAAAGAAGAGGGTGACGGGAGAGGCAGTTGGTGACACCAAGAAGAGGCTGACGGGGAGAGGCAGTTGGTGACACCTGGGAGGGTGATATGCAGAGAGTGATGGAGGAGGAGGGTAATGGAGATAGGCAATGGGTGATACCAGGGAGAGGGTGACAGGTGGATAGTGATGAGGAGAGGCAGGGGTGACACCTGGGAGAGGGTTACAGGGAGGGGCAGTGGGTGAATACCAAGGAGAGGGTGACAGGGAGAGGCAGTGGGTGACACCTGGGAGAGGGGGACAGGGCGAGGCAGTGGGTGACACCAGGGAGAGGGTGACAGGGCGAGGCAGTGGGTGACACCATGGAGAGGGTTACATGGAGAGGCAGTGGGTGACACCTGGGAGAGGGTGACAGGCAGAGTGTGATGGGAGAGGCAGGAGGTGACACCAGGGAAAGGGTGACAAGGAGAGGCAGTGGGTGACACCTGGGAGAGGGTGACAGGGAGAGGCAGTGGGGGACACCTGGGGAGAGGGTGACAGGGAGAGGCAGTGGGGGACACCAGGGAGAGGGTGACAGGGAGAGAGTGATAGGGAGAGGCAGTGGGTGACACCAGGGAGAGGGTGTCGGGAAGTGGGTCATGCCGCTGAGTATCTATACAGGTGGTGAAACATGTTAGAAGCTTGAGGAAAGTTGCTGCATTTGCAGTATTATACCAGAGCGGACAAACCAAGTCTGCCCAGGCCCAGGTGGTCCCCAGCAGCACCCTGTATGATCTGACAGAAATACAGGGCAGGGAGACATTACTGCACACTGGTGGGAAGCTCCTGTGAGAACTATAGCAAGGTCCCTAAACATCAGTGCACTCACTATGGAAACAGAACAGAAAGGATTGCCATATATATATATATATATATATATATATATATCTCTTATATATTTGGCTACATCTGTCACTCAAAGTGTGTCTGGAGCTGTAACGCTGGGTGGAGCCTCTGACTCACATGACTGACTCACATGACAGAGAACCAGCCCAGTGAGCCCACAGACAGTGCCAGACACCCTCTACCTCTCCATGTTACACAGCAAAGACACAGCTACTCACCAGACACATCAGGTGAGCGCCCCACACCGCCATACCTCCCAACATGACCCTCTCCAGGAGGGACAGAATGCTCTGTTTGTGGACTTCCATCTTAATTTATGATTGTCATCACCTGTCATTTTAAACAGGGTAATTGATAAGAAAGGTGTTTAAGCACAGGTGATGGTAATCCATAAATTAAGAAATTAAGAAGAAAGTCCAGAAACAGAGCAATGTGTCCTCCTGGAGAGGGTCATATTGGGTATGCACCTCCCTCCCCCCCCCCCCCCATTCACGGCATCCCCACGATTAAATGGCACATGCAAAACACTGACATGGCTATGGTCGACAATGAAAAAGGTTGACAAGATTTATTTTTCACTTTTTCAATGTTTTCATATTCATTCTCATGTGTCGACATCGACACCAATGAAGTGCCACACTTATGTCAACATTTACATGTGTTGACCTTTCTGTGTTGATTTTTTCTTGTGGCGATTCGCGGCACCCCCTCCCACGATTTGCAGCACACCCCCGCAATTCGTGGCACCCCGGTGACTCCCGTGATTCGCGGCCCCACCCCGTGACACCCCCCTCCGCAATTCGCGGCACCCCGCGACCCCCCTCCCACGATTCGCGCCAACCCCCCGGGCCCCCCTCCCACGGTTCATGGTGCCCCCCACGACCCCCCTACCGCGATTCCCCACCCCTGACCCCCCCTCCTGTCATTGCGGCAACCCCCCGCCCCCGCGACCCACCCTCCCGCGATTCACTGCAACCCCCCGCGCCCCCCATCCCACAATTCGCGGCACCCACACCCCTCCCACGACCCCCCCTCCCGCAATTCACGGCATCCACCCACGACCCCTCCTCCCGTGATTCGCGGACACCCCTCACCTCCTCCCTCCCCCCCACCCCCGCGCGTGATTCACGGCAACCCCAGGATTAAATGGCACATGCAAAACACTGGCACGGCTATGGTCGACAATGAAAAAGGTTGACATGAGTTTTTGAAGATTTATTTTTCTTTTTTTGAATGTTTTCATATTCATTCTCATGTGTCGACATGGACACAGATGAAGTGCCACACTTATGTCAACATTTACATGTGTTGAACTTTCTGTGTTGATTTTTTCTTTTAGCAATTTTTTTCCAGTGACAACTATGAACTATGTGCACGTCAACCTACACATCATCAACCAATTCTTTGTATAATATATAACACCTGTTCTGTTTTACTGTAGGTGTTTTAAGTCAGACCTTTTACTGCTACCATTACTGTTTATGTAAATGCATTCTGAATGACAGCAACATCCTACCATCCTTCTACAAGAATATATAACCAACTAGGTGATTCATTGCGCCCCGTGCCCCCCCCCCTCCCGCAATTCACGGACCCCCCCTCCCGCGATTCGCAACCCCCCCCTCGCGCAATTCACGCCCCCTCCCACGCTTTGCGGACCCCTGCCCTCTCCCGCGATTCACCGACACCTGCGCCGCCTCCCTCCCTTGATTCATGGCACCCCCCGCGCCCCTCCCGCAATTCACGGCACCCCTAAGCCCCTCTTTAGTCCCCCGTATTCTCACACACCCCTATCACTACCCAGCTTCCTGCTCTCCTGAACCGTAACTTCCACCACTGGGGAGTCGCTGACGCTGTTTTGCCCACAAGCCCCTATCATGCCTCATAGCCCAGCCTCCTGCTCTCATGCACCCGAACTCCCACCCAGTAGGAGGAGACACTGACTAAGGGCCACCATCCTGTACTCCTGTACTGGCACGCTGAACCCTCACCCACTGGCAGAAGCTGCACAGTATCTCCCACCCTCCTCTTTAGTCCCCCTTATGCCCACACACCCCTATCACTACCCAGCCTCCTGTTTTCCTGTGTCGTGACCTCCGCCAGTGGGGAGCCGCTGACTCAGAAACACCCTACTATACTATTGCACACACACACCTAAACAACATGCACACACAGCCCCCCCCCCCCACATCCACAAATGTCACTGTACCATCCACACTATCAATGTACATCTTACTCTGTAACCGCTTTTTAATTAAACAAAACAATACACGCCCCCTTCCACATCATATGCTCTCTATTTAACACATTTCACCTATAACTCAAGTTGCAATACAGGCATCTTTCCTACAATTCTAAGCATCTTTCTCATATACAAATGTTCACAAATTAAGGGGGCGCAGCCCCTTACGACGGTGTGAAGAGCGCCCGTAGGGCGCGATGAATCACCTAGTATATATATATATATATATATATATATATATCATACAGAAAATAACTTTTGTTTCCCCCTTTTTTTTTTCTTAATTCATTCCAGAAATAACTTTTTTCTGCTTTAACAAGATATACATATACATATTGGAGCGCCTCTCATACAGCGCTGGGGATCCCCTGATTCCCTGCGCTGGCATACGCTGGTGGAGAGGCGATCCATCCGACGAGGGTGCGCGTGCGTCTTACGCACACGCACTTCCCCTGCACTCGGCAACGGCTGGTGGAATCCCTCCCTGTCTCCACTTCAGTGATACGGGCAGGGTTATGTGGGGTACAGGGAGGTGGCGGGGACCAGCAAGGAAGGCGGCAGAGAGCTCTGCCAGAATGTCTTGTGCGTGCGCGTCCCCTTCCGTTGGATAGCGGGCGCTGGTGGAGGCTGGAGGCCGGCAATTCTATTGGCTCCATCTGTATATGACTCCATCTTTACAGTAAAATCACCTGTGGTGCTATGTGCACAGAACCCCCATCTTAGTAAATGTACCCCTGTGACTGAACTGGCTGGGGGGTACTTACTGAGAGCCTGTTAGATTGGGGCAGTGGGCTGGCAGAATGGGAAACGCTATTATGGGGGTCAGTACATTGAGCTTGGAAGAGAGCTACAGGTGAATTCAGGGGGAGGGGCACCAAGGCACGTACTTCCATGGGTCTGCGGCACAGGTGCCGAGCATTGTGGGGGGAAGCGAGAAGCAGTGCCGTCACCAGATGACAGATCCTGGTACAGTCATAAGAGATAGAGCGGGCAGCAGGACAAGCGACGACAGAAGATGTGGGTATAGGGCAGTTACACTGGGCCCCATACACATTGAGAAGCCCTATGGCAGGAGCCTACACTGGGGAAGGGATGTAGAGAAAGCAGGGAAGTTATCTAGCACTTCCGAAATACTTCTGTATTGGAGGCATGATGAATGCCTCTTATATTGAACCTGACCTCTTAATTAGGGGCTACTCAGAAGACTGCTGTGTGAGCGTGTGGGCCACGGGGCCAGGCAGGAATTGCGCACCAGTGCCACTCCCATCAGGGGTGCTACTGAAAAGTGGGTGTGGCCTTGCAACAAGGGTGTGTCCTCAAAGGGAAAACAATATCTATATGATGGAGAGAGGATGAAGCCTTGTAGAGGCAGAGGGTGAGTCGGAGAGATAGCGGGAGATGGAGAGGCAGTGGGTGACAGGAGAGGGTGATAGGGAGAGGCAGTGGGTGACACCAGGGAATGGGTGACCGGGGGGGGGGGGGGAGTGGGTGGAACCAGGGAAAGGGTGACAGGGGAGGAAGGCAGTGATGTCAGGGGGAGGCAGTGGGTGACAGAAAAAAGCATAGGGTGACAGGAGGGAGAGAGTGATGGGGAAAGACAGAGGGTGAGGCAATGGGTGAATGTAATAGATTGTTGAAGACAGGCAGTGAATGACAGAGAGAGGCAGTGGGTGAAGGTGGAGTCAGTGGTGGCAGATAGAGGCAGCGACTGCTGTGAGGTGGCTGCAGGCAGAGGAAGAGCCAGTGGGTGACAGAGCAAGGCACAGGGTGAAGGTGGAGTCAGTGGGTGGCAGGTAGAGGCAGTGACTGCTGTGAGGTGGCTGCAGGCAGAGGGAGAGCCAGTGGGTGACAGAGAGAGTCAGTGGGTGAAGGTAGAGTCAGTGGGTGGCAGATAGAGGCAGTGACCACTATGAGGTGGCTGCAGGCAGAGGAAGAGCCAGTGGGTGACAGAGAGAGTCAGTGGGTGAAGGTAGAGTCAGTGGGTGGCAGATAGAGGCAGTGACCACTATGAGGTGGCTGCAGGCAGAGGAAGAGCCAGTGGGTGACAGAGCAAGGCACAGGGTGAAGGTGGAGTCAGTGGGTGGCAGGTAGAGGCAGTGACTGCTGTGAGGTGGCTGCAGGCAGAGGGAGAGCCAGTGGGTGACAGAGAGAGCCAGTGGGTGACAGAGAGAGTCAGTGGGTGAAGGTAGAGTCAGTGGGTGGCAGGTAGAGGCAGTGACTGCTGTGAGGTGGCTGCAGGCAGAGGAAGATCCAGTGGGTGACAGAGAGAGTCAGTGGGTGGCAGATAGAGGCAGTGACCACTATGAGGTGGCTGCAGGCAGAGGGAGAGGCAGTGGGTGACAGAGTGAGGCAGTGGGTGAAGGTGGAGTCAGTGGGTGGCAGATAGAGGCAGTGACTGCTGTGAGGTGACTGCAGGCAGAGGGAGAGCCAGTGGGTGACAGAGAGAGTCAGTGGGTGAAGGTAGAGCCAGTGGGTGACAGAGAGAGGCACAGGGTGAAGGTAGAGTCAGTGGGTGGCAGGTAGAGGCAGTGACCACTATGAGGTGGCTGCAGGCAGAGGGAGAGGCAGTGGGTGACAGAGAGAGGCACAGGGTGAAGGTAGAGTCAGTGGGTGGCAGATAGAGGCAGTGACCACTATGAGGTGGCTGCAGGCAGAGGGAGAGGCAGTGGGTGACAGAGAGAGGCACAGGGTGAAGGTGGAGTGAGTGGGTGATAGGTAAATGCAGTGACCGCTGCGAAGTGGCTGCAAGCAGAGACATAAGTTTATTTACTCTTGGGTCAGGGGGCTTGTCTAGGGATGGCCATCATTGTGATCGCCATAGATGGTTGCAATCAATTGTGATAATTCAAAGGGTATGATGGTCATCCATTACCCAGGAGTCAGGGAAGGGCCGGTGAGAGATGAGTAGAGGCCTCCTTACCCTCACTCCACCTCCTCCTCCAGCTAGACCATGTACCTTCATACCAGCCCACTGGGGGGCGGCGGTGCGACAGCATACTAATGATCAGTCAGCAGACTTTTTTTTACCACTTAAATGGATAATTTTTTTTCAAATGTCCTCAAAATTTTTGTATTTTTCAAATGATATCAATAATCGTTATTTAAACTTTAAAAAAAAAAATAATACTGGAGAAATCAAGTTTTAATAGCTATGATTTACATAGTGCGATAAATAAATAAAATGTGACAATTTTGGGTACATTTAAAAAAATAAAACACATTTTTATGTTAGTGCCTTGGTGCCCCTCCCCTGAATCCGCCTATGCCCTTGGAAAAAAGGAAGCAGCAGCCCCCTGTGTATGGGACATGAGTTACCCAGAGGGGACCAGTTATCAGAGAAGGAGGGTAGATCTCTGCCTGGTGGATGTCTCACTGCCCCTACCCCGTACACAGCTACACCACAGCAGTTACTACCTAGTAACCTGGCCCCATCCTGTCCCTGATCGGATGACTGAGGCACTTTCCCAGCAAGCCCACTGGCTGTATATGAATTGATTTTCCTATAGATATATGGGTAGTATAGCGTCTCTCCCTGATTGATCTGTACCTACTGCTGACGGAGGCTGGGAAGCTGCAGCCCGTATGATACTTTCTGCTGAGTCTGCCTTTATTGTGCAGCAAGGCATCCATCTCTAATGTCCAATAACAGGGGACAAAGGAAAAGCCGGACCTGGACAATACCCCGGACATGCCGGACCGGACATCAAACTCTGCATTCCGGAGCTTGTAGTGTCTGGTCTGGGGGGGTCCTGTATGGGGGCTGTCTTGTCTGGGGGGGGGGGGGGGGGAATGCCTGTGATGATGGCTTTCTCCAGGGACATGGGGAAGGGGAGATTACAGCCTCAGAATGTGGTCCGGACCGTTCCGGTTTTTGCTACATGCCCAGACCATACAGGGAGGCTTTATTATCTCTATCCTCTATTAACCCCCCCCCCCCCCTCAGGTGCACCACTGACAGTTTAGTTGCTATGGTGATTGCACCATGTTACCACCGGCAGTGCGGGCAGACGCGCTGGTGCTGGGGAGCGAAGGGTTACTGCTCACCCTGCACAGCCCTCATGCAAATAGGTTTTACATACTGAAGTTTGCATTTGCAAGCTGTGGAGGAACAGACAAGTAGTGAAAGGGTGAGGGGGCAGCGCCTCACACACCTGGCGTCGGCTGGGCACAATCTGCAGCGTACCGGTGCCAATGCCTCTGGCACACCATCCCTGTGGGTCACCCATCACCTGCCCTGGGTGTGACAGACAGCTGCTGTGCTGTCTGCAGTTGTATGCAGTGCAGAGGGAGGGAGAGAGAGGGGTCAGGGATGTAATGCTTAGATGGAAAATAATTAGGAAAAGCAGAGGAGTCAGCACAAGCTGCAGCAGGACATGCACAAGCCAATAAATTAGGTGCAACCGGCAGTGATTAGAACGAGCGGGCGATTGGGTGTATAGCGTACCCCGGGCCTGGTACTGTCAGCCTGGAGATACAGGGTGTGGGGATGAGATTCTCTTGGCTGAGCCGATGACAAACAGCCTGTGCTATACTGCGGGAACTGAGAAATCTTTTCTGCTGCAATGCTGCCCCCTAGTGGGCAATAATATAACAGGCTGGCTGCCCTGCAATGCACTGCACCAATACATGTTTACTACAGAGGGAGGGGGATACAGGCAGCAGGGACTCACTTGTCTGGAATGAAACATCTGGGCATTGCTGGTTTCCATTTCTCCCTATAGGGCATACCTATAATGTGTGTGCGGGCACAATGGACACATCCGACGACATTGGCAAAAAAGGTTGCCGCACCCTTGGCCAGATTAACAATAGGGTGGATGGATCTACAGCTCCAGTTCTCTACATAAAAATAGGCCCATTATCATTGCAGCACGTGATGACCAGCCACCAGCTGGCCACATAGTCAGCTATAAATCATACGTAGTACAATGTTCTTTTATTTTGCAAAATGATGGAATTATTCTATCTATGTATAAAATTCTAAATAATCCTCACCTCTGAGGTGAAGTACTTCCAGTGACCACTAGAGGCCACTCAACAGACCAAATTACGGTACATGTGAGTTATCCGGACGCCCGATTTCAAAATCGGGTCGGATCGGGCACATCGCATCGCATCGCATGCGACCATCGGATGCGATGCGATGCGATGACCCGATTTTTCCATAGGAATCAATGTTAAAATGGACTGAGTCCATTTTAACATGGAATTCAATGGGAAAAAGGGGTCCTTTTCATACCCCTACTATCCAAGTGGGCATGGAGTTGGATATAAACCTGTGGCGAGCGTAGCGAGCCACCGAGCCCGAAGCGTGGCGAGCGTAGCGAGCCCCGCGAGGGGACACGGAATACCGTCCCCTCGCGGGGCTCGCTTCGCTCGCCACGCTTCGGGCTCGGTGGCTCGCTACGCTCGCCACAGGTTTATATCCAACTCCATGCCCACTTGGATAGTAGGGGTATGAAAAGGACCCCTTTTTCCATAGGAATCATTTTAACATTGATTCCTATGGAAAAATCGGGTCATCGCATCCGATGGTCGCATGCGATGCGATGCGATGCGATGCGATATCGCATCGCATCGCATCTGATTGTATGCCTTAACTTAAGGCATACAATCAAAAAATCGGGCGTCCAGATAACTCACAAGTACCCAAATTACTCCTTAACAGAAAGTGAAAGCAAAATGATCTGTTTCAAACTTGCTGGATAAGGACTAGGAAAGGCCATCGGTGCAATCACTATCGATGATGATTCTGCACCCAGCCATCGATAGTCATAAACTATGTGATGGATAACCATTGATAGATTTAGCTAACCATTATCTTTGACTGGATGGCCCGAGGGCCAATCAAAATGTGGGGATGCGGCTTCCGGGTGTCAGTGTCCCGACACATTGAAAAAAAAAGAAGAAACAACGGTTCTCCTTTGCCATCGATGTAGGGAAACCTACTCTATACACATTCTCCCCGGCTGTGTGTGTATCACAGTACTGTAGTGTATGAGGACCTGACAGTGCAGTGCGTCTGACCCTTGTGTATAACACGCTCTATATGCATGCTCTCCGGCTGTGTGTATCACAGTACTGTAGTGTATGAGGACCTGACAGTGCAGTGCGTCTGACCCTTGTGTATAACACGCTCTATATGCATGCTGTCCGGCTGTGTGTGTTACAGTACTGTAGTGTACAGTACTGACAGTGCAGTGCGTCTGGTCCTTGTGTATAACACGCTATATATACATGCTATCTGGATGTGTGTGTTACAGTACTGTAGTGTACAAGGACCTGACAGTGCAGTGCATCGGGCCCTTGTGTATAACACACTCTATATGCATGCTCTCTGGCTGTGTAACAGTACTGTAGTGTACGATGACCTGACAGTGCAGTGCGTCTGGACCTTGTGTATAACACGCTCTATATGCATGCTGTCTGGCTGTGTGTGTGTTACAGTACTGTAGTGTACGAGGACCTGACAGTGCAGTACGTCTGGCCCTTGTGTATAACACGCTCTATATGCATGCTCTCCGGCTGTGTGTGTATCACAGTACCGTAGTGTACAAGGACCTGACAGTGCAGTGCATCGGGCCCTTGTGTATAACACACTCTATGTGCATGCTCTCTGGCTTTGTGTGTTACAGTACTGCAGTGTACGATGACCTGACAGTGCAGTGCATCTGGCCCTTGTGTATAACACGCTCTATATGCATGCTGTCCGGCTGTGTGTGTGTTACAGTACTGCAGTGTATGAGGACCTGACAGTGCAGTGCGTCTGGCCCTTGTGTATAACACGCTCAAATATGCATGCTCTCCGGCTTTGTGTGTTACAGTACTGTAGTGTACGAGGACCTGACAGTGCAGTGCGTCTGGTCCTTGTGTATAACATGCTCAAATATGCATGCTCTCCGGCTGTGTGTGTTACAGTACTGTAGTGTACGAGGACCTGACAGTGCAGTGCGTCTGGCCCTTTTGTATAACACGCTCTATATGCATACTCTCCGGCTGTGTGTGTTACAGTACTGTAGTGTACGAGGACCTGACAGTGCAGTGAGTCTGGCCCTTGTGTATAACACGCTCTATATGCATACTCTCCGCCTGTGTGTGTTACAGTACTGTAGTGTACGAGGACCTGACAGTGCAGTGCGTCTGGCCCTTGTGTATAACACGCTCTATAAGCATACTCTCCGGCTGTGTGTGTTACAGTACTGTAGTGTACGAGGACCTGACAGTGCAGTGCGTCTGGCCCTTGTGTATAACACGCTCTATATGCATACTCTCCAGCTGTGTGTGTTACAGTACTGTAGTGTACAGTACTGACAGTGCAGTGCATCTGGCCCTTGTATATAACACGCTCTATATGCATACTCTCCGGCTGTGTGTGTTACAGTACTGTAGTGTACAAGGACATGACAGTGCAGTGCGTCTGGCCCTTGTGTATAACACGCTCTATATGCATGCTCTCTGGCTGTGTGTGTTACAGTACTGTAGTGTACGAGGACCTGACAGTGCAGTGCGTCTGGCCCTTGTGTATAACACGCTCTATATGCATACTCTCCAGTTGTGTGTGTTACAGTACTGTAGTGTATGATCACCTGAGAGTGCAGTGCGTCTGGCCCTTGTGTATAACATGCTCTAAATGCATGCTCTCTGGCTGTGTGTGTTACAGTACTGTAGTGTATAAGTACCTGACAGTGCAGTGCGTCTGGCCCTTGTGTATAACACGCTCTATATGCATGCTCTCCAGCTGTGTGTGTTACAGTACTGTAGTGTACGAGGACCTGACAGTGCAGTGCGTCGAGCCCTTGTGTATAACACCCTCTATATGCATGCTCTCCAGATGTGTGTTACAGTACTGTAGTGCACAAGGACCTGACAGTGCAGTGCGTCTGGCCCTTGTGTATAACACGCTCTATATGCATACTCTCTTGCTGTGTGTGTATCACAGTACTGTAGTGTACGAGGACCTGACAGTGCAGTGCGTCTGGCCCTTGTGTATAACACGCTCTATATGCATGCTCTCCGGCTGTGTGTGTTACAGTACTGTAGTTTACAAGGACCTGACAGTGCTGTGCATCGGGCCATTGTGTATAACACACTCTATATGCATGCTCTGCGGCTGTGTGTGTTACAGTACTGTAGTGTATGAGGACCTGACAGTGCTTTGCATCTGGCCCTTGTGTATAACACGCTCTATATGCATGCTCTCCGGCTGTGTGTGTTACAGTACTGTAGTGTACAAGGACATGACAGTGCTGTGCATCTGGTACTTGTTTATAACATGCTCTATATGCATGCTCTCCGGCTGTGTGTGTTACAGTACTGTAGTGTACAAGGACATGACAGTGCAGTGCATCTGGCCCTTGTGTACAACACGCTCTATATGCATGCTCTCCGGCTGTGTGTGTTACAGTACTGTAGTGTACAAGGACATGATAGTGCAGTGCGTCTGGACCTTGTGTATAACACACTCTATATGCATGCTGTCCGGCTGTGTGTGTTACAGTACTGTAGCGTATGAGGACCTGACAGTGCAGTGCATCGGGCCCTTGTGTATAACACGCTCTATATGCATGCTCTCCGGCTGTGTGTGTTACAGTACTGTAGTGTACAGTACTGACAGTGCAGTGCATCGGGCCCTTGTGTATAACACGCTCTATATGCATGCTCTCCGGCTGTGTGTGCTACAGTACTGTAGTGTACGAGGACCTGACAATGCAGTGCGTCTGGCCCTTGTGTATAACACGCTCTATATGCATGCTCTCCGGCTGTGTGTGTTACAGTACTGTAGTGTACAGTACTGACAGTGCAGTGCATCGGGCCCTTGTGTATAACACGCTCTATATGCATGCTCTCCGGCTGTGTGTGCTACAGTACTGTAGTGTACGAGGACCTGACAATGCAGTGCATCTGGCCCTTGTGTATAACACGCTCTATATGCATGCTCTCCGGCTGTGTGTGTTATAGTACTGTAGTGTACAAGGACATGACAGTGCTATGCGTCAGGCCCTTGTGTATAACACGCTTCCCTGCGTGATGCCCCACCTCCAAGTCCACCCACTTCTGTAGAGTTGACTAGTTACAGCGCCATCTCAGCAGCGCGCAGTCTGTACTGCCGCTGCGGCACCGAGTTTCTTTGCCTGGTTATAGGCTCCTGTCAAGGCATCTCTAGTGTACCACACACAGCCATACATGGTCATCATCACACCTATATGTAACTGGTCACACCCACATATCACTGGTCACACCCACACATCCCTGGTCACACCTACATGTCACTGGCCACACCCACACATCCCTGGTCACACTGACATGTCACTGGTCACACCCACACATCCCTGGTCACACCTACATGTCACAAGTCACACCCACACATCCCTGGTCACAGCTTCTCCTGAGGATGGCCAAGGGGAGAAGGAGGGCGCTGCTGATGACGTCAGCGGTCCTCCATCCCAATAGCCAGGTTACCTCACCCAAATGGCTGAAGGGTGTCAATCTGGATGGCTCGCGTATACCCATGCGCAGTCCGACAATCATCAGGGCTGCGAATCACAGCTCTGCGTTCTGGTCTGAATTGGGCCCACTGTGTAGGACTAATTCGGCACTTACGAATGACAAGGTGATGCATAAATTAGATGTGTATTCCGAGAAGTAATTACATTTAAACCAATACTATCTTGAATATAGGGTCTAATTCAGAGCACTGGGCTGCTCATTTTTGGAGTCCTGCTTTCAGATAGCCACCACTCCCACCACTGCCAGAGTAAAATCCCGTCCCGTGGATCGGCGATTAGCTGCAAATCCATTCGCTCATCAAGGGAATCCTATAGATATGATTTACTCAAGTCATTAGTTACAAGTTAGATAGGTTGAACTCGATGGACTAATGTCTTAATTACTATGTAACTATGTAATGATTCCCCAGTGTGTGCAGTCTGTGTGTAGCCAGGACTTACTCAGCGGCTGTGATAGAATCAGGCTGATCGGGGCGGAGCTGATGTCACATGACTTCCCCTCACACACCTGGCCACACCTGCGTATTACCTGACACTCCCAGATAACAGCCGCTCACCATGTAATGATTCCCCAGTGTGTGCAGTGTGTGCGTAGCCCAGGACTTACTCAGCAGCTGTGATAGGATCAGGCTGATCGGGGGCGGAGCTGACGTCACATGACTTCCCCTCACACACCTGGCCACACCTGCGTATTACCTGACACTCCCAGATAACAGCCGCTCACCATGTAATGATTCCCCAGTGTGTGCAGTGTGTGCGTAGCCCAGGACTTACTTAGCGGCTGTGATAGAATCAGGCTGATCGGGGGCGGAGCTGATGTCACATGACTTCCCCTCACACACCTGCGTATTACCTGACACTCCCAGATAACAGCCGCTCACCATGTAATGATTCCCCAGTGTGTGCAGTGTGTGTGTAGCCCAGGACTTACTCAGCGGCTGTGATAGAATCAGGCTGATCGGGGCGGAGCTGACGTCACACGACTTCCCCTTACACACCTGGCCACGCCTGCATTATCCCTGACACTCCCAGATAACAGCCGCTCCCCATGTAATGATTCCCCAGTGTGTGCAGTGTGTGCGTAGCCCAGGACTTACTCAGCGGCTGTGATAGAATCAGGCTGATCGGGGGCGGAGCTGGTCACATGACTTCCCTTAAAATGCCTACACATTCCCTGCCCCTCCCAGAAAACAGCCAGTTACCACCCAATGGACAGATTTGGTTTCCCCACAGTTCTGTCTCCCTTTAATATCCGCTTTCCACGCTCCTATCCACGCAGGTTTCTTGCCACGGGTCCCTTCATGACCAGCATTGGACCACTGCAGATACCTGTACTCCAGGGAGTTGTAGTCAGCGATATAGATTTCTGTGTTTCCTTATTTGCAGATAACATGCTGCGATTTCTTTCTTCCTTTGCGTGTTCTATACCTATAATCACCAACCTTAATTCTACCTTCGGAGTATTTTCAGCCTAGGCATGTCAATTGACCATCGATGATTTATAATCAGCGATGGCTTGTGCCTGATGTGCCAATCGGTGGGGGAGAAGACGACGGTTTCCCTCCATCGATGGCACAGTATAACGGAATTTTATTTCTCAAGTGCCGGACACAGAGCGTACCATAGCTCTTATCCCGTGGTACTTACACTTGTTATCATATAGATTGTGTGGTTCTCACATTACTTCCATGGTGCTTTGTGTCATTCCCCAAAAGAGAAGATCCCATCAGGTTTTTAATATTGTAATATTCAGAATGTCTCTCTCTCTCTCGTGGAGGGGAATAAATAAAAAGTAGAAATCCAGTAGACTAACCAGCTAAGTAGCTATCTCTGACATACATTGAGGAAATCCCTTATTTCCTCCGATGTCAGAGTGAACTGGAAAGGTATTAGAAGCACAGCGGATGTGTTTGACCCATGGGGGCAGGATGTGTTCTTTTGAGGCCCCAGGAGACACTTACAAATTATACACTTTAATATTATTATCCTTTATTTACATAGCGCCACAAGGGATTTGCAACGTCTCATTACAGAGCACATACACAAACAGGCAATACAGGAGACAGTGACTTACAGTAGAATACACCAGTGGACAAGTACAGGGGACATCGGGGGTTATTTTGGTTCACTCGCAAAGGCAAATTCCTTCTCAAATGGACAAAACAGTGCTGCACTGCAGGTGCGGCAGATGTAACTTGTGCAGAGAGAGTTAGATTTGGGTGGGGTTTACTTCAAAGTGAGATCTATATTTCAGTGTAAAAATAGAGCAGTCAGTATTTTCCCTGCGCAGAAACAAAATCTCTCAAACAAATCTAACCTGCCCCACCTGCAGTGAAGCATGGTTTTGTCCATTTGAGAAGGAATTTGCCTTTGAGAGTGAACCAGAATAAGGGCCATAACCACAGCAGCATCAGCAGACAGCAATGACATAAGTATCAGGGTGGCAGAAAACCGCAGGATCTGCTGCCATCAAAGATGGTTTAAGTAAGAGCAGGAAAAAGCACATGAGGGACGAGGGCCCTGCTCGTGAGGGCTTACTTTATACATTTAATCCCCGGGTAAGTGGTACGGGGGGTGTGCATGCATGGTTGGTTACTCACCTCTCCCTCCGCTTGGTCTTACCTTCAGGCCGACGACAGTCCCGGATAGTTCTGCGGTGTCCGCGGCTCGGATCTCAGATACGATGATCGGGCCTGTAAAGAGAAAGGAGGATGCGCTGAGCCTCTAGTACGACACGGGGAGAAACGCTGCTCTGGGGGAGTCCTGTTAGGAGCAGAGGATGGTCATCATTGCACTTGTGGCCTCAGACTAGTTATACCCATGTGTGGGACATGGTGTGTGGGACATGGTGGATGCAACCTGGACGGAAACGACCAAGGGGTAAAGGGGGTGACCCACGCTCAACATGAAATATCCTCACCGGATATGTGCTCGTCACCTTGATGGTCGGGGGTCCTGGACTTGAGCTAACCCTACCTGCAGCCTACCATTAATGGGGGCCTGAAGGTGGAGAGCCCAACATTACCTGTAAAACAACCCACAACCTAATGTGTGGCAATGTACCTAAGAAAATCCTACGGCCCAGCACCTGTGGTCTAACGCAGACAACACATGGCATGTAAACAAAGTGGTAGAGAGATAGTGACATGAAATGCATAATACAGGGAGCTGCCTACAGAGAAATCTACACAAGAAGTACAATGAAATGTTGTCACAGAAATATACACAGAGGGCCAGATTCTCTAAGCTTCAAAAGTGATAAAATGGAAAGTGATAAACAGCCAACCAATCAGCTCCTACCTGCCATGTCACAGGCTGTGTTTGAAAAATGTCAGGCACGAGCTGATTGGTTTTTTATTTATCACTCTCAATTTTATCACTTTTGAAGCTTAGTGGATCTGCGTGAGGCCTTACCTTCGCCCAGCAGCAAAACAGCAGCTCAGTGGTAGCAGCAGCCCCTACATCCATACCTCTGGGCCTAATGCCTCACTGCCCCCCCCCCCCCTTCCCCCGGGCCTCACTGCCCTGCACCCCCGGGCCTAAGGACCTATTTCTATGCACCCACGGACCTGATGCCCGACTATATTGAGCTCAAGCCTAATACCCAACTATAAGGTGGCCTTCAGGCCTACTGCCCAATGATTTCACGTGGGGTGGGCCTAAAGCCCAACCAATGCCCACAGGCCTTGCTCCCAAACTGTTGTGGCCACGGGCCGAGAGGGCCCTACTTAATGTCCCCCGCAGGCCGTGAGGGCCCGACCATGCCCCGCAGTCCTAATGCCCAAACCCATATGGTCTAGAGAGGGGTAGGTAGCCCGCGGCCACTTGCCTGGAGTTGGGAGAGGCCTCTCTGGCCTGGCCAGCGGCTCTACCTCCACACCCACGAGAGTTTTCGCTGTCGATCCAGGTGTCTTCCGGCCTCTTCCTCGTGGCGATCTTCCTTTCCTCATGCCCGTCCGAGCCTTTTGAACCGACATTAGATGCCAGGGGCAGGGCTGAGTACGGCACAGAGAGTGTGGATTGGCTCGCCGCGGCCATTTCTTATTGGCCACAAATTCAATAGCAGTGATTGGCTCTCGAATGGCACCAATTTCAAATAAGCCGGCACTGGCCTTCCTTACTGGAGGCCAGAACGGCACCAAATTTGAAAGGCCGCTTTTGGGGGGGGGGGATCATCGGGAGCCAAGGCACACTGACTGCATGAGACTTTGCACAAGAGGTCAGAGGCTGAGAGGCTTGTGCTGAGCTGTGATTGGTGGAGCTCATCACATGATTCTCAGGACCGTGGAGGACAGCAGCAGCAGCCTCATCATGGGAGGGTTTTTTATCAGAGGCAGCACTGAGCCTGTGAGGTCTCGTACAGTGTTATATATATATCCAGCAACTTTGGAGTTTACATGTACTCTTATCACAATGTTCCTACCTTTGCTTTATAACATGTCCTTACTGCCTCCTAGTTTACGTGAACTGGTCAGTGACATTATACATATGTGTGATCTACATGCCAGGCTTTGCTGCTAATATTGTCACCTGCTTGTATCTGCTATATTAGCATCTCTATGGACTGTAAGGTTATACGGCCGTAACCCTGTGTTCTGACAGTGTAATATTCTCCCGTGCAGTTTGCGACCAGCCAAGACAAGAGGGAGAGGGCCGCCCTGTCTAAAGTGACCCGGGCTCCGAGAAGGATTAATCCCGCCCTGCTCTGGGCCCCATAGCTGCTGCACCCCCAACACCCATAACCCCCCTATACTTGCTATCTTCCCTCTCCTGCAAGCTAACCCGGTACTTATGTAATATCTGGGCTCCCGTTTTTCTTATGAGACCGCGTCCGCTCGCCACGCTTCGGGCACGGTGGCTCGCTGTGCTCGCCACACTATATAAAATCAACTCCATGCGTAGTTGGATAGTAGAGGTATGAAAAAATGGGGTGCATTTAACATGGGAGCCCAGATAATACATAAGTACCGCTAACCCAAACCCCCCCTTCCACAGCCTAGATCCGCCCCTGCGGCGTTGGCATTCAGACAGGGGTTGGGGATTCCGACAGCAGGGATCCTTCCTATAGGGGTGACAACTGCATGCCATCCATGATCCGCTAACATACCCTCCAACTGTACCGATTTAGCCGGTACAGTACCGTTTTTTAATGGTCTGTACCGGCTAAATCTAACTGTACCGAATGTACCGATTTTTTTTGTAGCCAGCGCCTCTGGGAGTTGTAGTTTTGGAAACTGTCAGCAATGCATCCAATCAGAGTGAGGATGCTACAGTGAAAGTGCGAGCGACTTGACCAATGAGGGCTGTGCTGGGCAGAGTGATGTGAGCTGCAGCCAATGAAGCGGCTAGTTGTAGGCTGTGTGGGCGCGTGTGAGACTTGGTGACAGTAGCCGAGTGTATCGGTCTGTGTGCAGGCGAATACGGGACATGGCTGCAGCGCTGGATGAGATGCCAGTGCCCTGCGCCAGCTTCTCCCTGATACCTGCTTGACCTACTAGCGGCTTCCTTGTCGGGTGTGAGGGCCGCCCCGCACCTGATGTGCGGTGACCGGGTCTGGGTGCTGGGGAGTGGAGCGCTGGTGAGTCCTCCCCGGGGTTAGGGCGGCATGGTTAGAATATAACATCATGCTGAGCAGGGGATACGGGGATGGGGCAGCCAGGCAAGGAGTATGGAATAAAAAAAAAATACACAGTACACATTCGGAAAGGGGGTGTGAACACGCCCACTTCCCCTGTGGCCACGCCTACTTCACACATGGCCACACCCCCTTCCCGAATGTGTACCGATTCCTGCCCTTCAGATGTTGGAGGGTATGAGCCGCTAATTCCCCTCTTCTGACGCTATAATGGATATAATGTACGACTCTACTTATTCTCTTCCTCTGGCTGGGCCGCGGCGCTCTCAGGCCACATGCCGGACTCCCTCCAGGAATGTTGGATGTATTTCTCTGGTGTCCCAACACCTACAAGGATTTTTTTATTTTCTCTGTAAAAAAAAAATCCAATAAATTAATTTAATAAAAAAAAAAAAAAAAAAGAATACACATATGTGAGATATGGTGCCTGTGCCCGCTATGCCAGCCTGTCTCATGCCCAGAGGTCTGTTGGGAAGTGGCCTGTGTGTGTCACTGGCTCCCTGCAGAGCACCCAGCGGTCTCCCGGGAGATATGCGCGCTCTGGGGAAGTGTGTTCTCTCGCGGCCGCCGTCCACCTCTGCACTCTAGCGCTGCTGCTGTCTCTATGGGAACCGGGGGGACGCGGACTGAGCGCTCGCGAGATGTGACCCTCCTCTAGAGACGGCAGCTGGGTAACTATCGCCGTGTGCAGTGGGGTCTGTATTATATATACCGGGGCGGCTATTGTATACAATGCAGGGTACCGTGTACTGGGGTATTCTATACAATGCAGGGTACCGTATTATATACGGGGACACCGTGTACTGGGGGTATTGTATACAGGGGTACCGTGTACTGTGGGTATTATATACTGGGGCTATTATATACAATGCAGGGTACCGTGTACTGGGGGCATTATATACGGAGACACCGTGTACTGGGGGGATTATATACAGTGTGTGTATATGTGTGGCTAGAGGTATCGGGGACAGATGTGCAGGACACTGTGTGTGTATATGTGTGACTAGAGGTATCGGGGACAGATGTGCAGGACACTGTGTGTGTATATGTGTGACTAGAAGCGGTATCGGGGACAGATGTGCAGGACACTGTGTGTGTATATGTGTGACTAGAGGTATCGGGGACAGATGTGCAGGACACTGTGTGTATATGTGTGACTAGAAGCGGTATCGGGGACAGATGTGCAGGACACTGTGTGTGTATATGTGTGACTAGAAGCGGTATCGGGGACAGATGTGCAGGACACTGTGTGTGTATATGTGTGACTAGAAGCGGTATCGGGAGAGATGTGCAGGACACTGTGTGTGTATATGTGTGACTAGAAGCGGTATCGGGGACAGATGTGCAGGACACTGTGTGTGTATATGTGTGACTAGAAGCGGTATCGGGGACAGATGTGCAGGACACTGTGTGTATATGTGTGACTAGAAGCGGTATCGGGGACAGATGTGCAGGACACTGTGTGTGTATATGTGTGACTAGAAGCGGTATCGGGGACAGATGTGCAGGACACTGTGTGTGTATATGTGTGACTAGAAGTGGTATCGGGGACAGATGTGCAGGACACTGTGTGTGTATATGTGTGACTAGAGGTATCGGGGACAGATGTGCAGGACACTGTGTGTATATGTGTGACTAGAGGTATCGGGGACAGATGTGCAGGACACTGTGTGTGTATATGTGTGACTAGCGGTATCAGGGACAGATATGCAGGACACTGTGTATGACTAGAGGTATTGGGGACAGATGTACATGACACTGTGTGACTAGAGGTATTGGGGACAGATGTGAAGGACACTGTGTGTGACTAGAGGTATCGAGGACAGATGTGCAGGACACTGTGTGTATATGTGTGACTAGAGGTATTGAGGACAGGTTTACAGGACACTGTGTATGACTAGAGGCATTGAGGACAGATGTGCAGGACACTGTGTGACTAGAGGTATTGGTAACGGTTGTGGTATGATAGTAATCATGATTTGTAACCTCTCTCACAGGGTCCTGCAGTCCCACACCTGATGGCTGTGAGTATCTGAACACTACAGAGTTGCCGACGCACGTCTTATTCCGCAGTCCTCCGTCTCTCACCTGATCATGTCGCCTGTATTTTTTAGGCTCTCACATTTCCAGCAGTCTCGTCTTCTACATCGCCCGTCTCCCAGCTGAGCATACCTCTCCCCGGCATTATATTTCTGGCGGTCTCTTTGTATCTCATCGTCTTGCTCTTTCTGCTTCTGGTGCACCAGTGTTTGCAGGTGAGTGCAGGTTACTTGTCTGCAGTCTCATTGCGAGACCTTATTTTGTGTCAGCGCTTTTGTCTGTCTTGTTATTCACTCCATTTGATCTCTCCACATGCTCCAGGCATCTCCAGAGATGTATTTCCTCCAATCGTACAGCAGGTACCCTCAGCCTTGCCTGGCAGTAGTCAGGTGGCCATTGTTCTCTAGAAGTGTCCCCTGTGTCTTCTCTCTTGTGTTCCTGACCCCGGTAATGATCCATTGTCCTGCAGTAGCGACCCATCTCCCTGCCAGCTAGTGCTCCAAACCAAAGTCATCTGCTGAGGAAGTTTGTTCCCATACAGCCACTGTAGCCAGTGCACAGGGCTGCCCCCCCACCAATATACATCCTCTAGTGACATCACAGAATGGGAGCGGCCAATGTTATACATACAGTGATGACAATAGGTGGGTGGAGCTGGTGCGCTAAATAAACATGGCAGGCAAGTACTTTTCAATGGGATTGGGATCATTTGGCCTACAGCGTGATGGTCGACATGGGTCTAGGTCGACATGGTTCTATGTTGAAAGGTCATTAGTTCGACAATGTCTAGGTCGACAGTCAAAAAGTTGACATGGGGTTTTTCACTGTTTTTTTAACTGAATGTCAACACAGTCGACATGGACAGAGTTTAAAGTGCACCACATCCCCTCGCTGCGCTCGCAATGCTCGGCACACTATTATATTCTCCCACCACGCCCTAGTGGATGGTAAGGGCATGAAATACCGCCTGTCGGGTCAAAAAAACAGTGAAAACCCCCATGTCGACCTTTTGACTGTCGACCTAGACACTGTCGAACGAATGACCTGTCGAACTAACGACCTGTCGAACTAATGACCTTTTGACCTAGAACCATGTCGACCTTTTCCTATGTCCACCTAGACCCATGTCGACCTTTTACCATGTCGACCTAATGACTGTCTACCATCATGCTGTGGACCAAATGCCCGCTCCCTCCTGAGCCTGTCCAGCAATTCCTGCCCACCGACCATCCCGCTTTGTGCCATCTGTCTGTTCACATTTCTGTTGATTCCATGTCAGGCGTTACCTCCGCTACCCATTACTCTTGTTATTTTACAGGCTCGCGGGTGCTGCCCTTCCTGCACGGGGTGGCAGAAGGTGGGCGAGTTCGGGGTCTGTGACACGTGTACGAGTTGTGCCCAATCGTGTGACTGCAGGATACCAACAGCTAAGCAGTGCATGGACACCTGCTGTCCCTCCAAGCGGGTACGTGTGACAATATGGCAGAAGCTCGCTGCTCTGTGTAGCCGCCGGTCTTTGAATTCTATCAGAGGTTTAATGATGTCACTAATTGTTGGGAATTCCATTTCTAAATTCACACGAGTATTTATTACCTCCCCCTCCAAAATGGCTGCCTCCGCTGTGTGTATGGGGACCAGGGCTGCCAATTCTATTAGTATCTACTACAGACATTGTTTGTAGGAGGCAGTACATAGTTTCAGCCTCTAGGTGGTGCTGGTCGACAGTCACTGGTACGCCTGAGCATCATTATCAGCAATAAGCCCTGGCATCCACTCTCTGATGTGGGAAACACTAGCTATGGCCTGGCCTTGATGCAATGCATCTGAAATGACAGATAGGGACCAGTAGCATCACCCACATTAGCAGTATTCCCTGGGTGTACAGAGTGTTGCACTCCTAGCCGGATTTGCTATTAGACACACCTCCACACACTTGTGCCTGTGGTATCAGTTTCCCCCTTCCAATAAGATTCTAAGCTCTTGTAAATAGGGACCATATAAAGTAACCTCTATCTGGTGCATGTATTGTACTGTTGCATGCTGGAATATGCAGTCCCAGTGTGTCGCAGCCTGTAACAATCTCTCCTGTTCTCTCCCCCCAGAGCTGTCCTAGCTGCCGGGATGTATCGGGGTGTCCGTGCGGCTTTGCTTGCGTGTATCAGCCTCCGGACTGCAGCGTAATTAACTGCATCTGTTGCGAGATTAAACTGTCGTGATGAGGACGACTTGGAGCCACAGTCATCTCCAAAGTGTCAAAGGAGAGAAAGCAGCGCTGGCCTTCATCGCCTGCACCCATCTGCTACCAACCAGGCCGCTAATAACTGTGCGTCCTGTAGGGGCACTGTAGAGTCTTCTGCCTGGAACCATAGGGATGCAACTGCTTCCTACTCCCACCATACCTCCGTTCGTCCGTCTTCCCCATGTATCCCGTGTTATGGCTCCATGTTCCCTTTGTATTAAATCCCAACACGTGAGGCGTAAAAGCTTCCTGTCTGACAATGCGATCAATGCGTTGTTTTCTTTATAGTCTCACCCATTGGATATAGGTCAAGGCTCATTTCTGTACGTTATATGGATATTAGAGGTATTCGGTGACCTCTTATACAGGTCCCTGGAATCCATAAGCCTTTACATTCATGGTGGCGAATGTCTTATTACACACAAGTGTTGACATCACAGTTATACAGACGCACCCCGGACATCTCGCCCTTACACCGCTGATCACTCCTTTTCAATGTAATGTACATGTTTTAATATATATTTTTGTGCTGAATGGATTTTTGGTCCTTTTAAAATATATTTTTTTATATTTTATTTTGTATATTAAATTGTTAATGGTAACATATACAGGAATGGAAGTGTTGTCATTTATGTTCTCCTATGCATACAAATGAGCAATCTGAGAAACAAATTATTATCTGCAGCACAAATAGATTGATTAGATATTTATCAGCCTGGGTGCTGTGATCATTACAATGACCAGATGGGGGCAGCATCAACAGATCAGCTCAGACAGGGAGAGTTGCAATAAGAGAGAGAGCAGGAAGCTCAAAGTGTGAGAGAATCAAGGAGAGTGAGAGATAGGGAGAGAGGGGATCAGGGACAAGTAGGGTGAGCGAATCAGAGAGAAATAGGAGAGCGGATTATTGAGTGAGAGGATCAGAGAAAGATAGGGAGAGAGGATCAGAGAGCGATAGAGAGAATCAGAAAGAGAGAGCAGGGGGCTCAGATAGAACATGAGAGGATCAAGGAAAGATTGTTGGAGATATATGGAGTGAGAGGATCAGAGAGAGATAGGGAGTGAGAGGATCAGAGAGAGATAGGGAGTGAGAGGATCAGAGAGAGATAGGGAGTGAGAGGATCAGAGAGAGATAGGGGTTTGAGAGGATCAGAGAGAGATAGGGAGTGAGAGGATCAGAGAGAGATAGGGAGTGAAAGGATCAGAAAGAGATAGGGAGTGAAATGATCAGAGAGAGATAGGGAGTGAGAGGATCAGAGAGAGATAGGGAGTGAGAGGATCAGAGAGAGATAGGGAGTGAAAGGATCAGAGAGAGATAGGGAGTGAGAGGATCAGAGAGAGATAGGGAGTGAGAGGATCAGAGAGAGATAGGGAGTGAGAGGATCAGAGAGAGATAGGGGTTTGAGAGGATCAGAGAGAGATAGGGAGTGAGAGGATCAGAGAGAGATAGGGAGTGAGAGGATCAGAGAGATAGGGTTTGAGAGGATCAGAGAGAGATAGGGAGTGAGAGGATCAGAGAGAGATAGGGAGTGAAAGGATCAGAAAGAGATAGGGAGTGAAAGGATCAGAGAGAGATAGGGAGTGAGAGGATCAGAGAGAGATAGGGAGTGAAAGGATCAGAGAGAGATAGGGAGTGAGAGGATCAGAGAGAGATAGGGAGTGAGAGGATCAGAGAGAGATAGGGAGTGAGAGGATCAGAGAGAGATAGGGAGTGAAAGGAACAGAGAGAGATAGGGAGTGAAAGGAACAGAGAGAGATAAGGAAAAGATGATAAGAGAGAGATCGGGAGTAAGAGGATCAGAGAGAGATAGGGAGTGAGAGGATCAGAGAGAGATAGGGAGTGAGAGGATCAGAGAGAGATAGGGAGTGAGAGGATCAGAGAGAGATAGGGAGTGAGAGGATCAGAGAGAGATAGGGAGTGAAAGGATCAGAGAGAGATAGGGAGTGAAAGGATCAGAGAGAGATAGGGAGTGAGAGGATCAGAGAGAGATAAGGAAAAGATGATCAGAGAGAGATAGGGAGTAAGAGGATCAGAGAGAGATAGGGAGTGAGGGGATCATAGAGAGATAGGGAGTGAAAGGAACAAAGAAAAATAGGGAGTGAGATGTTCAGGTAGGTAGTGGGAGGCTCAGAGAGAGAGCAAGAGCATCAGTCCCCATGCCACCTACCCCATCAGCATCTAGGCACCCCACGCCGTGGGTATCCAGTCCCCAGGCACCCCACGCCATTGGTATCCAGTCCCCAGGCACCCCACGCCATTGGTATCCAGTCCCCAGGCACCTTATGCCATGGGCATCCAGGCACCCCAGGCCGTGGTTATCCAGCCCCCATACACCCTACTCCGAGAGCATCTGGTCCCCAGGCACCCTACGCTTTCTGTCACCAGTCCCCAGGCACCCTTCCCTGTGTGTATATCCAGTCCCCATGCACCCTACCTAGTGGGCATCCGATCCCCATGCACCCTACCTAGTGAGCATCTGGTACCCAGGCACCCTACCTAGCGGGCATTCGGTCCCCATGCACCCTACCTAGCGGGCATGTGGTCCCCAGGCACCCTACCTAGCGGGCATCCAGTTCCCAGGCACCCTACCTAGCGGGCATCCAGTCCCCAGGCAACCTACCTAGCGAGCATCCAGTCCCCAGGCACCCTACCTAGCGGGCATTCAGACCCCAGACACCCTACCTAGCGGTATGCATGTTAATATGGGCTCTATTTGAAGGTAAGACCTAGATAAATTTATATAATGTGTTAGTATTAGAAATGTTAGGGACCCATCTAATGAAGTTCACCTGGACGCGGTGGATGGGCCCACATATTTGCGCAAATGTGTGCTAAGAACTTCAATTATATTCCATATAATTTGTAAGAGTTATCAAAATTATTTTTACTATCAGTGTTCTTAGCACCTAGAGTGTGCATCAGTATTGTTCTTTTTTCCTGTATGGTACTAGAAGCCTTAACTTGGTAGCACCTCTCATTATGTTTAAAAATATGGTGTGCAGTCCAGTCCCCCCCTCTTACCCTACCTAGCGGGCATGCGGTCCCCAGACACCCTACCTAGCCGGCATGCGGCCCAAGGCACCCTACCTAGCGGGCATTCGGTCCCCATGCACCCTACCTAGAGGGCATGTGGTCCCCAGGCACCCTACCTAGCGGGCATCCAGTTCCCAGGCACCCTACCTAGCGGGCATCCAGTCCCCAGGCACCCTACCTAGCGAGCATCAAGGCCCCAGGCACCCTACCCAGCGGGCATCCGGTCCCCATGCACCCTACCTAGCAGGCATCCGGTCCCCAGACACCCTACCTAGCAGGCATCCGGTCCCCAGACACCCTACCTAGCGAGCATCCGGTCCCCAGACACCTTACCTAGCGGACATCCGGTCCCCATGCACCCTACCTAGCGGGCAACGCTTCCCCAGGCACCCTACCTAGCGGGCATCCAGTACCCAGGCACCCTACCTAGCAGGCATCCGGTCCCCTTGCACCCTACCTAGCGGGCATCCAGTCCCCAGGCAACCTACCTAGCGAGCATCCAGTCCCCAGGCACCCTACCTAGCGGGCATTCAGACCCCAGACACCCTACCTAGCGGTATGCATGTTAATATGGGCTCTATTTGAAGGTAAGACCTAGATAAATTTATATAATGTGTTAATATTAGAAATGTTAGGGACCCATCTAATGAAGTTCACCTGGACGCGGTGGATGGGCCCACATATTTGCGCAAATGTGTGCTAAGAACTTCAATTATATTCCATATAATTTGTAAGAGTTATCAAAATTATTTTTACTATCAGTGTTCTTAGCACCTAGAGTGTGCATCAGTATTGTTCTTTTTTCCTGTATGGTACTAGAAGCCTTAACTTGGTAGCACCTCTCATTATGTTTAAAAATATGGTGTGCAGTCCAGTCCCCCCCTCTTACCCTACCTAGCGGGCATGCGGTCCCCAGACACCCTACCTAGCCGGCATGCGGTCCCCAGGCACCCTACCTAGCGGGCATTCGGTCCCCATGCACCCTACCTAGAGGGCATGTGGTCCCCAGGCACCCTACCTAGCGGGCATCCAGTTCCCAGGCACCCTACCTAGCGGGCATCCAGTCCCCAGGCACCCTACCTAGCGAGCATCAAGGCCCCAGGCACCCTACCCAGCGGGCATCCGGTCCCCATGCACCCTACCTAGCAGGCATCCGGTCCCCAGACACCCTACCTAGCAGGCATCCGGTCCCCAGACACCCTACCTAGCGAGCATCCGGTCCCCAGACACCCTACCTAGCGGACATCCGGTCCCCATGCACCCTACCTAGCGGGCAACGCTTCCCCAGGCACCCTACCTAGCGGGCATCCAGTACCCAGGCACCCTACCTAGCAGGCATCCGGTCCCCTTGCACCCTACCTAGCGGGCACCCAGTCCCCAGGCACCCTACCTAGCGGGCATGCGGTCCCCAGGCACCCTACCTAGCGGGCATCCGGTCCCCAGGCACCCTACCTAGCGGGCATCCGATCCCCAGGCACCCTACCTAGCGGGCATGCGGTCCCCAGGCACCCTACCTAGCGGGCATGCGGTCCCCAGGCACCCTACCTAGCGGGCATCCGGTCCCCAGGCACCCTACCTAGCGGGCATGCGGTCCCCAGGCACCCTACCTAGCGGGCATCCAGTCCCCATGCACCCTACCTAGCGGGCATCCAGGCACCCTACCTAGTTGGCATGCGGTTCCCAGGCACCCTACCTAGCGGGCTTGCGGTCCCCAGGCACCCTACCTAGTGGGCATCCGGTCCCCAGGCACCCTACCTAGCGGGCATGCGGTCCCCAGGTACAACTCATTAACCCTAAAAACAGATAACACAGTTCCTCTTATAACCAAAGGGCCTACACACGGAGGGGTATTTTCTAAGCCATCTCACTAGATCACTTAGAAAACGCCCCTACATCGCTGCCATGTGTAGGGGCATAATGATATGATGCACAGCCCCGTGTATTGCTATCACCCTGGCGATTAATATCCAGCACGCTGGATGAATGTAGTTAATCTCCAGGGTCAGGGCCGGAGTTCTGGAGAACACTGGCCCTGACAGATCGCTGTGCAGTGCTGTGTACTGAGCTGCCTGGGCGATCTAGCGTTGCTCAGAATGCTCATTGCTACGTGTGTGGCCCCATTACACAGGAGACTGCTTCTCTCTTGTTTTCCAACAGTCAGGAAACAATACTAAAGGTAAAGTGAATAAGGAAATTGATTATTACTAGGCCAACACTGAACAATGCGTCTTTCGTCTGATTTCACACATGAACAGGGCAAGCAAAGAGTCATCTCATGTTTAAAGGGGTCTCGGTACTTATGTAGTATCTGGGCGTCCGATTTAGAAATCGGATCTGATCGCATCGCATCGCATGCGACCAAATCGTATGCGATGCGATGGTCAAGATTTTTCCATAGGATTCAATGTTAAAATGGTCTGAGTCCATTTTAACATAGAATTCAATGGGAAAAAGGGGTCCTTTTCCTTTCCCCACTATCCAAGTGGGCATGGAGTTGGATATAAACCTGTGGCGAGCGTAGCGAGCCACCGAGCCCGAAGCGTGGCGAGCGTAGCGAGCCCCGCGAGGGGCCACAGAATACTTTTTAAGAAATATGCGTCCCCTCGCGGGGCTCGCTTCGCTCGCCACGCTTCGGGCTCGGTGGCTCGCTGCGCTCGCCACACTATATAAAATCAACTCTATGCCCACTTGGATAGTGGGGAAATGAACAGGACCTTCTTAACATTGAATCCTATGCAAAATCGCATTGAATCGCATCGCATCTGATTGTATGCCTTAAGGTAAGGCATACAATCACAAAATCGGCAGCCCAGATACTACATAAGTACCGGGGTCTCTCCCATACTGGTAGTCTCTGAGACCCCGCTGCAGTGTGATGCAGATGGTCCCTGCACCTACTATATGTCTCTGTTGACAGCCATCTACAGCATTCCTCCAATCAGGAGCCAGCTCTTAGTCTATGTCTGACCAGCCCCCCAAGCAGAGGCCACAACAGAAAACAGCTACCCTGTGCACTGGGCTCTTTCCCCACCAATTTAAGGGGGAGGGCTGCGTTGGCATTATGTAAACTCCAATGTGGGAAAAGTCCCTTTAAAGCAGCATTTTCTCACAGTAAATGACGTACAATTTAAAAATGCATCTGCTGTTTTTTTCATAGCTGTCCTCCATTAAGCTATCTGCTTTTCAAAATTTCTCTGGAGGGAAGATAGGGATGGCTGCCAGTCACCAACACAGGCCCACAGATATTATTATTATTATTATTATTATTATTATTATTATTATTATTAATCCCTACCAGTGGCATCATTTCATCCCAGTTGTGTATGTATGATATGTATATTATGTTATAAATAAAGAGACTGTGATGTCTATGGTCCTGTTAGGACAGGAAGTCAGCCACATAAGCCATATCGACAGCTCTCAATTAACTGATTCAAACCTGCAGGTGAGGAGAGGTGCCCCCTTGGGAGCAGGAGCCCGGCGACAGATAACTCCATTGCCTCCCAGAGTTACGCCATAACAATAACAACAGTTATAAATATTCGCTTTACTATTGGTAACCGCACAGTAATAAAATATATATATACGGACCCTGGGTTCCACTGGCGTGGTTCCAAAAACGGCACTGCAGGAACTTAATAAAAGTAGAGATTTTATTGCCTCAACGTTTCGGGGATCGGTCTCCCCGTCGTCGGGAATAACACAAACAAATGAACATTGTACAGTATACACCTTAAATAGGTTACCTTGAAGTGCATCCCCACGCCCATTCCCTAATCAGCTCCGCCTCAGATCACACCTGAGCACCGCACCGCTAGGTGACATCAGCGGGCTGCGTCAGTGTTGTTGCCAGGTAACCAGTAAACTAGGGTGACCAACTCATCCCTTTAATCCGGGACACATATTAATTACACAGGTTCTGTGGCAGTTTAAAACCAGGTGAAATGGAGTCTTGAGGTGTGGCAGTTTAAAACCAGGTGAAAGCCAGCCACAGAACCTGTGTAATTAATATGTGTCCCGGATTAAAGGGAGGAGTTGGTCACCCTACAGTAAACACTGTCTCTTACAACTCGAGACCTGCGTTTCTACAGCAGCACTGCTAGATGATTACAACAGGCTGCTGTATCCTGGCGTCATAGCAACAAGGATGCTGATTACGGAGCCGGTCAGGGAGGGCGTGCGTTAGCAAGCACACAGGTTACCCACATAAATATACACACAATATCTACAAGCACTTTACAGAAAATGTGAATATACAGAAATATAATATATACAGAATTTAAACTTTCTAGATGTTTTGCCTACATAATATAGCCCGCAAGGGAAATAATAATGTAGACAACATAACGAGTATCACATGATAGAACATGTTTGATTTTGTATTGAAAACCGTTATGGGGATATTTAAATGTTCTGCCGACAACCATGTACCCACATGTTACACAGTTGGGACATCGGTAGCAACCCGGTTTCCTGCAGCTCAAAACCGGGCCAGGGTTCGGGTCACTAATATCTGCGTGCACAAGCATATCCCTCAAATTTCTGCCTCGTCTGTAGCAGGACAATGGTCTGACAGTGTTGAAACATGTCAGACTCTTGTCCGTCGCCACTATGGGCCATAGAGACCTGGTTGCTATTGGTAACACAGGGCTGGAGGTGTCAAAAGTAGTTACAAGTGGAAAAATCTTATGGTTTCTTTTTAGCCGGCATCAACAAATCATCCCTCTTAAGCCCAAGTACCTTTAATTTAGCCTGAGTCAAAGTTTTTAAAGGGTACCCTCTCTCATGGAACTTAGATACAACCACATCTAATTGATTGGGCAACACACTCCAGTCACTACAAATACGAGCCACCCTCACCATTTGTGAGTACGGTGAGCCTTTTTTCAAGGGTGGCGGATGGTGGCTACTCGCCACCAAGAGTGTGTTCCTATCCGTACTTTTAGAAAACACTGATGTGCTAATATGGCCATTAGAGAGGTGTACATTGACATCTAGGAATGCAATCTGTGAATCGCTACATTTGTACGTGAATTTAATAGGACAAGGGAGGCACAATTCTCCACACCCCCACCCCACAGCATAAACAGATCGTCAATGTACCTGCAGAACATCTGGATGTGGCTATTAAATCGATGCTCAAAGAACAATTTTTCTCAAGTAGAAACATATATATATATTAGCGTAAGATGGAGATACTGCCGCTCCCATATGTCTGTAGGTATATTTTACCATCGAAAACAAAATAGTTCCTAGTCAGTATGAGCCTCAACAAAGACAGAAATAAGTTGATATCAAAGGAATCAATTTTACATCTAAAAAAATCACTGATGGCCGAGATGCCTTCTTCGTGAGGAATCGATGTATATAAGCTAGTGACGCCCATGACACACATGATTGTGTTGCCATGGGCGTCACCAACCTCAGCGAGTTTTTTAAGAAAACTAGTAGTGTCCTTAAGGTAGGTGGGTTGCACACACACATACGGCTGAACCAGCATGTCCAACAATTGAGATGTTGGTTGATAAAGACTACCCCTGGCCGAAATGATGGGTCGGCCAGGGGGATCCACCAATCTCTTGTGGATCTTGGGAAGTGTGTATAATGCTGGCACAACCGGATGCGCAACCTTTAAAGCTTTGCAGCACTTCTCTGTAATGACCCCGTTCTTCTGTGAGATGTCAAGTAGGTGGAATAATTCATTCTGATAACGTGCAGTGGGATTAAAACGTAGTTTACAATACACATTTTCATCAGCCAATTGGCGATACACCTCTGTGCGGTAACTAGCTATGTCTTGTATCACTATTCCACCCCCCTTATCGGCGGGGCGGAAAGTGATACCCAGTGGCGTAACTATAGCACCGCAGCCCCCGCGGTCGCGGGGGGGGGGCGCTGTGCATGTGGGGGCTGCGGTGCAAAAGTAATCCCCCCGCCCCCCATCCCCCGCATGCTTACCTGTCCGCGCGTCCCGGCTCCCCTCCTGGCTTCAATCAATGCTATGGAGACGGACCACGAAAAATGGCCGCCCCATAAAGCAGACTGTTCTCTGAAACTGTCGGCGGTATGGGGGCGGCCATTTTATCGTGGTCCGTCTGCATAGAATTTATTGAAGCCAGGAGGGGAGCCGGGACGCGCGGACAGGTAAGCATGCGGTAATGGGGGGAGGGGGCATGGGGGGCAGGCACGGGGGGCCGGCCGGACGGACGGGCGCCCCCCCGCCAAACAAAGCTACGCCGCTGGTGATACCGGTCTCGGGTTGTAAGAGACAGTGTTTACTGGTTACCTGGCAACAACACTGACGCAGCCCGCTGATGTCACCTAGCGGTGCGGTGCTCAGATGTGATCTGAGGCGGAGCTGATTAGGGAATGGGCGTGGGGATGCACTTCCAGGTAACCTATTTAAGGTGTATACTGTGCAATGTTCATTTGTATGTGTTCCTCCTGACGACGGGGAGACCGATCCCCGAAACGTTGAGGCAATAAAATCACTACTGGGAGAGTGCCGGTCCGTCTATATATATATATATATATATATATATATATATATATATATATATATATATATATATAGTAGACAGAAAATCCATCACTCAGGGCTTATATGCTGTGAGGAGAATGGCTGAGGGGTTCATTCCTGTGTGTTATATATTAGGAGAGAAATTGGCGATCAGAGACTTGTAGAGATGCAAAAGTGGGATCAGTTTCGGGGCCACACCGCCCCGTCATCAGAATACAAAAAACAATCTTTGTATTCTGATGACGGGTAGACATGCTTGGGTTGACTTATTTTATATGTGGTCAACCTAATATGTGTCTACCTAACTACCGTATACCTTATATACAGTGAGATACCATTATAATGGGCCACTACTGGTGTCATCATTTCCGTATCCGGTCGACTACTAATGAGTATGGTGACACCTAAACAGGTCAACATTGACAGAAGGTCAACACAAGCAAAAGGTGAACAGGAACATGGTCGACACACAAAAAGGTTTTTTTAACCAACTTGTTTATACTTTATTATCCCGATGGCTGTGGAGGGGGGATATAAGTGCGCCGAGCGCAGCGACGCACTGCGCATGAAGCATGACGAGCGCGTTACACTTATACAGTGTCCATGTCAACACAAGTTGACATGGATCTGCCACTGTCGGCCATGTTGACCATTTTTAGGTGTCGACCTACTCACCGTCGACCATTAGTGGTCGACCTAGACAATTGTCTACCATTTATGAGAGAACCATAATTTCTATGCCAAAATCAGTAACACCACTATAATTGTGGCTGAATTCGCTCCCCGGGCCAATCGTTGGGGTTGGCGCATGCACAAATATGCGCACATGCAAGCCCTGGGAGCCAACCCTTTTGGTGAGTTTCACACTCGGCGGGGGCGTTTGCACCAGGATGGGCAGGCGGGGGTGGATGCAGGACACCGCCCATCATTTAATGGCCACGCCCATAAAATGCTGGGCATACTAATGCAGGGATTCAGTCAGCGGGGGTGTGCGACAGGAATGTGCTTGCGGCGGGCTGGCAGCGAATATATGCAGACTAGCAAGCAGGACTGAATCAGGCCCTGTATGTGACATACAGATAACAATAACGTGATGTAAAGGGATCTATTAAGGACCATTTTCTTCACAGAGCATAGGGGTTTATTCTGGTTCACTCGCAAAGGCAAATTGCTTCTCAAATGGACAAAACCAGGTGCACTGCAGGTGGGGCAGATGTAACTTGTGCAGAGAGAATTAGATTTGGGTGGGGTTTTACTTCAAAGTGAGATCTATACTACAGTGTAAAAATAAAGCAACCAGTATTTACCCTGCGCGGAAACAAAATAACTCACCCAAATATAACTCTCTCTGCACCTGTTACATCTGCCCCACCTGCAGTGCACATGGTTTTGTCCATTTGAGAAGGAATTTGCCAGAAGGAGTGAACCAGAATAACCCCCAGCAGAACATTCAGTCTCGCACAGCTGTGTCCGTATACCATACAGGTAAGGCAGCGTGTCTGTATACCATACAGGTAAGGCAGCGTGTCTGTATACCATACAGGTAAGGCAGCGTGTCTGTATACCATACAGGTGAGGCAGCGTGTCTGTATACCATACAGGTGAGGCAGCGTGTCTGTATACCATACAGGTGAGGCAGCGTGTCTGTATACCATACAGGTGAGGCAGCGTGTCTGTATACCATACAGGTAAGGCAGCGTGTCTGTATACCATACAGGTAAGGCAGCGTGTCCGTATACCATACAGGTAAGGCAGCGTGTCTGTATACCATACAGGTGAGGCAGCGTGTCTGTATACCATACAGGTGAGGCAGCGTGTCTGTATACCATACAGGTAAGGCAGCGTGTCTGTATACCATACAGGTGAGGCAGCGTGTCTGTATACCATACAGGTAAGGCAGCGTGTCTGTATACCATACAGGTAAGGCAGCGTGTCTGTATACCATACAGTTGAGGCAGTGTGTCTGTATACCATACAGGTAAGGCAGCGTGTCTGTATACCATACAGGTGAGGCAGCATGTCTGTATACCATACAGGTAAGGCAGCGTGTCTGTATACCATACAGGTAAGGCAGCATGTCTGTATACCATACAGGTAAGGCAGTGTGTCTGTATACCATACAGGTAATGCAGCCTGTATGGAGCCCGGATAGCTCAGTCGGTAGAGCATCAGACTTTTAATCTGAGGGTCCAGGGTTCAAGTCCCTGTTCGGGCGGCTCCAGAGTTCTTTTGCTTATTCAGCAACGAGCACATGCTCTATAATACAGACAATACTCTTCCCTGCAGCATTTCCGCAGCCGCACTTGTATCCGCTTAGTAAAAGTTTTATATTGGGCTAAATAATAAAGTTTCCATTTGAAGTCCATGTGCTGCTGTAGTAAGCTGTGGTGTGATGATTAGATGGCGCCTGCAGGTGGCGCTGCAGCAGCTGGTCTACTTCTTACTGTATAAGAACGTGACATTACTCTTCTCTGTCACTGCAGGACAGCCTATTACTGTATATGTGAGTGTCAGTGCACCTCAGGATTACACAGCGCCGGCCGGGGCCTGTTCTGCAATGTCAGGAAGTTATTTGAGGTATTCTGAATGTTACACAAACATAGACTTGCACTATTGACGCTGATTGTGGGGTGTGAGTAGCAGCCGCCCGTCACCCATCTCTGCTGTCACCTTCAGCGTCCCCTCCGCTCACTCCCAGCACTATTATAGTCTGCAGTGTCCAACAGAACCGCGGGATACAGTTATTAGTCGACGTGCATTGTGTCGACCACTGAAGGTGACATGGCTTAGGGCAACAGTGTTGGAAGGTTGACAAAAGCATTAGGTCGACAATGGCTAGATCAAGTCAAAAGTTTGACATGAGTTTTTTTAGCTGACAGGCGGTATTTCATTCCCTACCATCCACAACGGCGTGGAGAGAGAATGCTGAGCGCAGCGAGGGGACACTTTGACGGTGTCCATGTTAACATTCGGGACCAAAAAACTTGAAAAACTCCCGTCAACATTTTGACTGTCGACCTTCCAACCCTGTGGCCCTTAGCCATGTCAACGTGTTTCAGGAAAACCGAACAATCAAGGGGTTAATATGCGTCACCCGCGCCCCTGAAGCATCCTTAGAATATACTGTATTTCAGTTACTGACTGTGAATGTGCCATAACTGGCCAAACATTGCTTTTCTCAAAGGCCTTTGCTTTGTCGATGCTGGAAAGATCATTTTCATGGTCATGTGTCCACTGTGTGGCGCTGGTCATAAGATAGGGATCTAGCGCTCTCCAGGAAGGCTGCACTCTCAGTAGACGCTCAGCCGACTTTAAATGCTGGATGCACTAGTCACATCTATACAGACACCTTATAATGACTGACTGATGCCGCCTTGATAGTGCCATCAGTAACGGCCTGATCTTCAACAGTGTATGTGCAACAATTTCTGAATACTCCTGGGCACGTGTTACTCTCCCAGAAGTTGCAGGAGACTCCAGATTTTACGGGTAGTCCCCTAAATTCCTGGAAGAGAAGCCAAATCTCCCGCATCCCACCTGATTCGTTGTGAAGCTGGTAGGATGGGGAGAGAGCGTCACCAAAATTCCAGTGCTGGGCAGGGCTAAGTGACACAAATCACTGTGTGCGTTTTGCGTCCAATTTAGATTCCGGCCCTGTGCCTTTATCTGTCCCATCATCCACATCACCCACTATATGCCCTGTCATACGTAGCTCACTATCGATTAGCTATTGTCCCTGGCCTGGGTGTCCTTCCCACTCACATCACAGAATAGGAACCAAGCATGGACCTATTTATCACATGTTGCTGGAAGCAGCGGAGATGTACATCAGTCTAATGACCTGGAAATACAGCTGCGTTCAGCTATTCACTGTGGTGCAGAGATGTATTTAATTACATGGTCTTCATGAGAGGAGCGAGGTTCCCCTGATGATTCGGTAAATCATACATTGGTTTGGAAGCAGTTTTGACCCCGTGGGACACAGCCTGAGGATGAGCAATCAGTAATTGCCTGTAATTAGCTGGTGAAGCTGGAAGCTGTCACGGTTTATACCTTCTGGACCTATCGCACCCTACTCCAGAGAGACTGCGATCTGTGTTACTGAGAGACAGAAGCTGCCACCTCATTACTCGTTACTGTCTGCTTCTTCCACTGCTGATTGTCACACCCAGGACTCAGCATTTCCCTGAGGAGGAACCAGGCCGAGGTCTCCTGGAGGGCTCAGTACAACGGGGTGATAGCCCTTTATGTGTAATGGAAGAACGGTTCATTAAGGGTGTGAGAACTTCTGAGGGAGCCTTGAGTGGTGTATTTTGGGCACAAGTCTTGCAGGAAGTAATTACAGAAGAGGGAGACCAACCAGTGAAAAAAGGTTTCCTGGCCAACAGATCTGGCGCTGATCCATCACCTCCTATATGATAGCTGGGGCCTCTTCCTCATGTGATTGACATTATTTTACTTGCCTATAGGCCAGGGAACTCAAGGACAGAATAAGGAGGGAATAATTTATTCAAACACTGGAAGTAATCGAAAAAGACAATGAATGTGTTCTACTGAAGAACTGAAGCTTCCTGAAGGATCCTTAGAGTATTTCTGTGCCAGCCAGCAAGATTGTGCCAATGGTGGCAGTGCCTCAGAGGTAAATGTATACCTTCTGCCCCTCTGTTTTGACTCAAAGCTGGAAAGCATTACCAATAGGGGCTGGGTGAGGATGAGCATTTTTTATCCATACCCAGAGATGAGAACATTTTTGAGGATCTCTAAAGCAAATTAACAGGAGGCAAAGCAATATAGACCTCTCAGAGCTAGAAGAAGCTTGGAAGAAATGAGATGCCCAAAGGTCCCAAGACCACATCTAGAGTGACCAATGCTAACCAGACTCCAGCAGCCTCAGGGGGAAGACTAGAGATTCCTGGAATCAAACAAGATTGCACGGTCTCTTGGACAACACACATCAGATCTCATCTAGTATACATGCTTGTTCTGTCTCTGGGGAAGGGGTGTTTTGACCTGTTTTAAACACATCTACTGCAGTACCATCAGAGGCTCCCCAAGTTCAATATCTGGAAAAGAACATCATCAGTACAAAGCTTTTCCCATTAGCAAATTCAGATTATCAGAGAACTGTCTCCAAAGGAATGGTCCCATTGATTACAAAACTGGTGGAATACATATATTAGACTTAGATGACCTACTGACCAAAGGTAGTAGAGAATGCCATTCCTCTACTGATAGACATCTAGGCAATGTCCCAAAATGTGATTCCCAAACCAGAAGAAATGAGACGGCCGAATATCTAGGTCTGGGGATCACCAGAAGGAAATAAAACTATTTTTATGCTCTGTCAGCAAAATTTATTCCAGGCTCTCTGAATACAATATTGGCGATATAAGCAGAACATTGCTTTATCAAAGAAATTGGGAACTCGCTTAAAGCAGGCGAGATCCGGTTGGCATAGATTAGATGAACTTGAAATACAACAAGACGATGACGCCACATGGTCCCCAATGTTAGAAGTCTGAGGCTCTGAAGGTTCCATCCACCTTGGAAGTTTTACCTTGGGCATAGATTCCCACCAACTCTGTAACCTTAGGAAGATAACGAAGCTTAAAGTGAAGATCTCTACTGTCCTGCCATCATGGGGATGGCAATGACTGTCACCGAGGCCTGACATCTATTAGGTCATTAGTGGATGGTGTTTCAGATCATTCCTATGATCATTCGCAGGGCGCAGGGCACATGGCGCGGTTTCCATTTCAACTCAGAGACAAGGGTCAGCGAGGTGTTGGGGATGAGTTTACTCCTGCCATGGACACTTATGTAGGCAACACGGTATCCGGACAATAAGTCAACATGATTGACATGCACAAACTCGACCGAGACAAAAGGTCATCACAAGCAAAAGGTCGGGATGGTCATGAAAAGGCCAACAAGAGTTTTTTTCTCTTCTTTTGGGATCTTTTCAGACTTTAGCATCCACGTGGACTCCAGTGGTCGACCATACATAGAGCTAAAACAGCATTCTACGAGCTGTGTCTCCACAAGTGCACCATTAGAGGTGGGGTCACTGAGAGCAGAGAGTTAATGGGGGGGGGGGGGGGTGGCACATAGTTCCACCACCTGTTATGGTGAGGTGCAACAAGTTTAACCTCCACCTTGGCCCTGCACAGTCATTCTAGCAGAAAAGCATTATAGTTTGCCGGGAAGGTGCCGAACACCTACCACTGGCCCCGCCTAATGGGGGGAGGGAAGGGATTAGGTGGCAGAGGGAAATGAGTTCCATCACCCCTCCAGGACCACTTTAAGCCCTGATGAGTGGAACCCAATGCCCCCCAGCAGCCCGCACATTAGAGAGCTCCCTCCTCTCCCTTCCTTCTCCATTACAGATTAACAAATAAGCAGACGGGGAGGGTGGCCAGTGACTCAGACACACAGGAGTCTCCCACACATGCGGGACATGTTATCCTATGTCACCTGGGCTTTATGTGTGGTATAATGATAACGAGGAGGGCACTACAGTGTGTCCAGCGTATGTGGTGCTGCCCCCCCGAAATCATAAAACCGCGCCTCTTGAAAGCTGCACCAGTCACTGGACCCAATCAATGTTACCGTCATCGCACCAGTCCCGTTTTGCAGAGGGCGCACTCCATAGTAACTGCACAATAGGGCATCTGAATGGGCACAGATACTGAGACCATCTTTGAGGTCTGATTTTGTAACCACTCTGCCCCCATCATATTGGCGGAGTCAGGGTTTCCCGGCGCGCTCTGAGCAACGTTATAAGAGGAAACTTCACACACGCAAAAGCACCGACTGTGACACAAACCATGAACACAAAACATTCATGAGATGTTGAGGGTTAGGATTAGGCACTGCCATGATGGTCAGGGTTAGGCTGTGGGTGGTGGAAGGTTAGGGACTAAGGGCACTACCTGCCACTCCTCAGACACCGGAACTGACACGTGACCATCAGGACACAATGGTAAGACATCACCAGAATACCAGGGAATGTTTGCCGAGAGTTCGTCATGTCGACATATCATCCAAGTAGACAATGCCAGTCGGGGCCACCATTAATGACAAGATGAATGCCGACATGATAACGGCGATCATTCGTTTCCAACCTTGCCGGCTATGAGGTTGTGGTAAATTGCAGAAATACAGGGACTACGAGCGAACCCATAGAGGCCTCATCGCGGCTCCATAAATCATGTGTGTGCGGATATGTATCAGCGGCTTCTGCAGTAAGGGTGAGATGATCTGCAGGTCAGGAGGTTTGTGGAACAGTAGAAAGTTCTGCAGGTTTCTAGAGACGTCAGTAAGGGGACGCAGACACTCTGCCGGGTGCTGCTGGTACATGTGGTCCAACCAGCGCTTTATCACGGTGGGCGCTTGCACCACTGGGTAAAGTCACTGCGATAGTCTCAGGGTCCAGCAACAAAGAGGTTAAAGCCTCAATAATCTGAGGGGTTATGCCGGGCACATCTTCACCTTGGCGCGTCTGCCAGCGTGTCCTGTGAATGTCACTCTCTCTCCAGTTACACATACCGAGGACATGGAGGCTATTTTTGAACAGGTGGGAAAGGTCAGGGGTTCCTCCTGAAGGTCAGCGACGAATGCTAGATGCCAAAGCAGCCGGCTTTATAAGCCACCCAGAAGAGAGAGGCAGGGCACTCAGAGCTGAGTCACCGACTGACCCGTCTGCTTACTCCAGAGCACCCAGGTAAGGAGGAAGGGGTACTCCATGCTGAGGGGACTCACACGCTCATTACTACACTATGCATTGTCCTGGGATTATTACTGGCAGTCACAGGCCTGAATAACAATGACTAGGCATTATTACCAGCGGCTGTGGGCTGAGTACTGCGTCTGGGACTACAGCCATGGAAATAGCACATTGCAGGGGAGGAGAGGAAATGAACAGAGGGACTGTGCAAAGTTAAGGTGCCCACAGACTAGAAAGATCTGCGATCATAAGATGTGCGCATAAATTATCCTTCAAATCTTTTGCTTGTCCTGGACAAAAGATTTCAGGCCAGCGCACATCTTTACCAGAGATTTTTCTTAAGATCCCGTGTGCGTTCCTGTGGATCTTTTGTTAAATCTTCTGATCTTTCATGCAGCACGTAAGATCAGAAGATGGTACTTGTGTAGTATCACGGCTCCCATCGCATGCCATCGCATGCCATATGTAGTGGCATGCGATGCGATTTTTCCCTGTACGATGGCCATCGTGGGAGCCGTGATACTACACAAGTACCCAAAAGATTTAGCAAAAGATCCACGGGAGCGTGCATCGGACCAAAATCGGCCGATTTTCAACCGATTATCGGTAAACATCGGACGATATATCGGCCAATTTTCGGAAATCGGCCAATCAGCCAAAAAATCGTTCTAGTGTGTGTGGGCACCAGATTTGTGGGAATGGGGGGGGGGGCTGATTCTGCACCCATACAACCCATGCTGAAATGCCGCTGCAGGTATTATGCTGCATGCAGGGTAGATACTGGCTGTTTCTGCATGAAGCCCACAGATTTATTCTCCTTATGGTGCATACACACTAAGTGATTTTTTTAATAATGTGCAAGATAACGATATCGTAACAACATTGTCATATGGTCTAGTGTGTACGCACTGTGGGGGTTATTCTAATTCACTCGGAAAGATACAAAACCATATGCACTGCAGGTGGGGCTGATGTAACAGAGTGAATTAGAATAACCCCCTGTATCGTTATTATAAACGTGCGCTCCTGCAGGTCGTTAGCGATGTCCTTCGTCCTCTGTACACACGGAGGCTATCGTTGCGAGAGATTCTGCAGCATGACCTCAGCAATAGTTTCCTCAGGTCACCCATCACGAGAACAGGTGTACGCATTACTCACTGACACATACCCAGGTCACCCATCAGGAGCACAGGTGTACGCATTACTCACTGACACATTGCGCTGGTCACCCATCAGGTGGACTCATTTGCTCACTGACACATCCCCAGGTCACCCATCAGGAGCACAGTTGTACTCATTACTCACTGACACATCCCCAGGTCACCCATCAGGAGCACAGGTGTACGCATTACTCACTGACACATCCCCAGGTCACCCATCAGGAGCACAGTTGTACTCATTACTCACTGACACATCCCCAGGTCACCCATCAGGAGCACAGGTGTACTCATTACTCACTGACACATTGCGCTGGTCACTCATCAGGTGCACTCATTACTCACTGACACATATCCCAGGTCACACATCAATAGCACAGGTGTACTTATTACTCACTGACACATTTCCCAGGTCACCCATCAGGAGCACAGGTGTACGCATTACTCGCTGACACATATCCCAGGTCACCCATCAGGTGCACAGGTGTACTCATTACTCACTGACACATTGCGCTGGTCACTCATCAGGTGCACTCATTACTCACTGACACATATCCCAGGTCACACATCAATAGCACAGGTGTACTTATTACTCACTGACACATTTCCCAGGTCACCCATCAGGAGCACAGGTGTACGCATTACTCGCTGACACATATCCCAGGTCACCCATCAGGTGCACAGGTGTACGCATTACTCGCTGACACATTTCCCAGGTCACCCATCAGGAGCACAGGTGTACGCATTACTCGCTGACACATTTCCCAGGTCACCCATCAGGAGCACAGGTGTACGCATTACTCGCTGACACATATCCCAGGTCACCTATCAGGAGCACAGGTGTACTCATTATTTACTGACACATTTTCCATGTCACCAGGCAGGTGCACAGATGTACTCATTACTCACTGACACATATCCCAGGTCACCCATCAGGAGCACAGGTGTACTCATTACTCACTGACACATTTTCCAGGTCACCCAGCAGGAGCACAGGTGTACTCATTACTCACTGACACATATCCCAGGTTACTCATCAGGAGCACAGGTGTACTCATTACTCACTGACACATATCCCAGGTTACTCATCAGGAGTACAGGTGTACGCATTACTCACTGACACATATCCCAGGTCACCCATCAGGAGCACAGGTGTACGCATTACTCGCTGATACATATCCCAGGTCACACATCAGGAGCACAGGTGTACTGATTACTCGCTGACACATATCCCAGGTCACACATCAGGAGCACAGGTGTACTCATTACTCACTGACACATTTCCCACTCACCTATCAGTAGCAGAGGTGTAAGTATTACCCACTGACACATTTCCCAAGTCACCCATCAGGTGCACAGGTAAACGCATTACTTACAAACACAAATCCCAGGTCACTCATCAGGAGCACAGGTGCACTCATTACTCACTAACACATTTCCCAGTCACCTACCAGTAGCAGAGGTGTAAGCATTACTTACGGACACATATCCCAGGTCACCCATCAGGTGCACAGGTGTAGCCATTATTCACTGACACGTTGTGAAAGATCACAGGTGGAGCTAATTATGTCACTTGTGTCTGTGAGGACACCTGGAACACATGCACAGTTTGGAGTTCTGAGGACTGACTAGAGTCTCCCATACTATGCATTTAAAGCCCAGGTTTTGTGGATTTATACCCATGCTTAATGGATGGTAAAATCAAATCAGAGCGGGGCCCTCCTACCTCTATGGGGTATATTATATATTAATGCGGGGGAACGGCTGACGGGGAGCAGTGCCGATAACCCGCCATCAGTATTCAATGCTCCGCCTAACTCGCCGTTTCCACCTCGCCTGCTCCTTGAGATGAGGTGGAAACGGCAAGTGCGGCCGCCAAAATGGCGAGACTCGCCAGTATATGCAGTTGCTGCATCGCCATTCTGGGGAATCCTCACCAAGCTCTGACAGCAGGAACACGGAATTTAGAATACGGCGAGCGGACGGGGGGGATGGCTATCAATCACACAGGTTCTGTGGCTAGCTGAATTCAAGCCTGCTGCATCTCACCTGGTGTTCATCAGCCTCAGAACCTGTGCAAAGCATATGTATCCCAGATTAAAGGGATATTATAATAAGCCTATAATTAAGTCACCTGTGCTCAAGCATGGGTACCCTTAAGAGCTTGGGAAACCTGGCACTAGACCACAGGTTCTCAAAGTCGGTCCTGAGGACCCCCCAGTGCACATTTTCCAGGTCCTCTCAGAATGACAAGTGAAGTAATTAGCTCCACCTGTGGATCTTTTAAAATGTGTCAATGAGTAATGAGTGCACCTGCCGGGTGACCTGGAAAACGTGCACTGTGTGGGGTCCTGAGGACCGAGTTTGAGGATCCCTGCACTAGTCTGATCAAAGTTACTTACTAATTATTAATTGCTCGCTGCGCGGCCTGATTCTGAATGTACAGAATGAGGGGGTTATTCTCCACATGGTGACACAACATCCTGCCCAGCGCCAGAACTGTTATTACACCATTACACGACCTTGTATGATCGTACACTTGCAGCTCCTGTAGTGTTGGCGTAGAGCCGTCCTACATACACTTATTGCATTATTATTATGTCACAAAGCAAATTATCCATTAGGTTGTTCTCTTTGGTTCCCTGTTGCTGTACTGTAGTATATTGTGGTAGGACCAGATACTTTAGAACTACACATCCCAGCATGCCCTGCTACACTTTTACTCTTAGGACATTCAAAACCGTGTCACTAGCATGCTGGGGTGTGTAGTTCCCCAGCAGCCGCACGTTGCCTAACCATGTAATGGCAGTTCCATTACTTCACTATACTATGTATATATGGCCACAGTAGGGTGTAATATGTTCTCAGCTCTGCCAGGAATCCGTCACTACTCAGGGAAGTGCCCACTCACATACTTACCACTGAAGGACAAGTATAGCATCCTATGGCAGCAAAGGGCCTGGGGTTCATTTAGTCCCTAATTCCCCGTCCAGTGGGCTCTCGCTGACTGCCAAGGGGTTAAGCCATGGCAGAGGGAAGCTGGCAGTAAGTGGATGGGAGTGCTCCCTATTGTTCCCTACTGTGTGTTTGCACTGGGTGAGGCCTGGAGCTGGCAGTGCCAGGCTGGCTACCGCTGGGCTGGGTATTAGCTATGGGCAGTAATGTCTGCAGAATGTCTTGTGTATCCCTTCCCTGTGCAGCAGCAGCCTCCTCTTCCTGTGCTGGGGTGGGGGATGCACGTGTCCTCATCCCCCCTGTGTGTGTGTTGTACGTGAGCTCAGTCACATAGGCCCCGGAGCCTGGTGGTGACCACACAGAGCCCCACAGGAGTCACCTGGCAGAGCCCCAGGCACTGCTGTAACCCGCTCACTGCTGGGGGGTAATGCAGGGAGGACATGATGCTGGGGGTGATGCAGGGAAGACATGACGCTGTGTGTGGGGACATGATGCTGTGTGTGGGGGGACATGACGCTGTGTGTGTGTGGGGGGGGGATATGACGCTGTGTGTGGGGACATGACCCTATGTGTGTGGGGACATGACACTGTTTGTGGGGATATGACGCTGCGTGTGTGGGGACATGACGCTGTGTGTGGGGATATGATGCTGTGTGTGGGGATATGACGCTGTGTATGTGGGGACATGACGCTGTGTGTGGGGATATGATGCTGTATGTGGGGACATGATGCTGTATGTGTGTGGGGGGGACATGATGCTGTGTTTAGGGACATGACGCTGTGTGTGTGGGGATATGACGCTGTGTGTGGGGATATGAAGCTGTGTATGTGGGGACATGACGCTGTATGTGGGGACATGACGCTGTGTGTGGGGACATGATGCTGTATGTGTGTGTGGGGACATGACGCTGTATGTGGGGACATGATGCTGTATGTGTGTGTGGGGACATGACGCTGTGTGTGGGGATATGACGCTGTGTGTGGGGATATGAAGCTGTGTATGTGGGGACATGATGCTGTATGTGGGGACATGATGCTGTATGTGTGTGGGGGGACATGATGCTGTGTGTGGGGACATGACGCTGTGTGTGTGGGGACATGACGCTGTGTGTGTGTGTGGGGACATGACTCTGTGTGTGGGGACATGACGCTGTGTGTGTGTGTGGGGACATGACTCTGTGTGTGTGTGGGGACATGACGCTGTGTGTGGGGACATGATGCTGTATGTGTGTGTGGGGACATGACGCTGTATGTGGGGACATGATGCTGTATGTGTGTGTGGGGACATGACGCTGTGTGTGGGGATATGACGCTGTGTGTGGGGATATGAAGCTGTGTATGTGGGGACATGATGCTGTATGTGGGGACATGATGCTGTATGTGTGTGGGGGGGACATGATGCTGTGTGTGGGGACATGACGCTGTGTGTGTGGGGACATGACGCTGTGTGTGTGTGTGGGGACATGACTCTGTGTGTGGGGACATGACGCTGTGTGTGTGTGTGGGGACATGACTCTGTGTGTGGGGATATGATACTGTGTGTGGGGATATGAAGCTGTATGTGGGGACATGATGCTGTATGTGTGTGGGGGGGACATGACGCTGTGTGTGTCGGGACATGACGCTGTGTGTGCATGGGGGGACATGACGCTGTGTGTGAGGGACATGATGCTGTGTGTGTGTGGGGACATGACGCTGTGTGTGTGTGGGGGGGGGGGGGACATGACGCTGTGTGTGGGGAGATGTTGGTGCTATAGTGTGGGCGCTGTCTGTATGCCCTCACCCCACGGGATCCAGCTGACTGAAGCACATTCCGCCTCTAATCCCAGCACACAGACATATCCAGACCCTATTGTTCCTACCCAAATCCCCCGCAGGGCCCATTCTGCGGGCCTAGATCACCCAACACACCCACATCAACCAACACACAATCTAGTTTCAGGGAGATTATAGTTGGTAGTCGAATTTTGCACAGTGCCCCATTGAGGGGGCGTATCATGCTCCACCCAAAGGGCGTGTCTAGTTCCATATATGGAGAGATATATATATACATATATATTTAGGGAGATTGCTAGACTAATGAGGGGGAGAGGGAGATTGCTGCTGTGTCAGGGAGTCTCCTGCAGAATGCAGGAGGGGAGGTAACTATGATGTAACAGTGTAATGTGAGCTAGGTGACATGAGGGAGATTGCTAGACTAATGAGGGAGAGAGGGAGATTGCTGCTATGTCAGGGAGTCTCCTGCAGAATGCAGAAGGGGAGGTAACTATGATGACACAGTGTTATGTGGGCTAGGTGACATGAGGGAGATTGCTAGACTAATGAGGGAGAGAGGGAGATTGCTGCTGTTTCAGGGAGTCTCCTGCAGAATGCAGGAGGGGAGGTAACTATGATGTAACAGTGTAATGTGGGCTAGGTGACATGAGGGAGATTGCTAGACTAATGAGGGAGAGAGGGAGATTGCTGCTATGTCAGGGAGTCTCCTGCAGAATGCAGGAGGGGAGGTAACTATGATGTAACAGTGTAATGTGAGCTAGGTGACATGAGGGAGATTGCTAGACTAATGAGGGAGAGAGGGAGATTGCTGCTATGTCAGGGAGTCTCCTGCAGAATGCAGAAGGGGAGGTAACTATGATGACACAGTGTTATGTGGGCTAGGTGACATGAGGGAGATTGCTAGACTAATGAGGGAGAGAGGGAGATTGCTGCTGTTTCAGGGAGTCTCCTGCAGAATGCAGGAGGGGAGGTAACTATGATGTAACAGTGTAATGTGGGCTAGGTGACATGAGGGAGATTGCTAGACTAATGAGGGAGAGAGGGAGATTGCAGCTATTTCAGGGAGTCTCCTGCAGAATGCAGGGGGAGAGGTAACTATGATGTAACAGTGTAATGTGGGCTAGGTGACATGAGGGAGATTGCTAGACTAATGAGGGAGAGGGAGATTGCTGCTATGTCAGGGAGTCTCCTGCAGAATGCAGGAGGGGAGGTAACTATGATGTAACAGTGTAATGTGAGCTAGGTGACATGAGGGAGATTGCTAGACTAATGAGGGAGAGGGAGATTGCTGCTGTAGCAGGGAGTCTCCTGCAGAATGCAGGAGGGGAGGTAACTATGATGTAACAGTGTAATGTGGGCTAGGTGACATGAGGGAGATTGCTAGACTAATGAGGGAGAGGGAGATTGCTGCTATGTCAGGGAGTCTCCTGCAGAATGCAGGAGGGGAGGTAACTATGATGTAACAGTGTAATGTGGGCTAGGTGACATGAGGGAGATTGCTAGACTAATGAGGGAGAGAGGGAGATTGCTGCTATGTCAGGGAGTCTCCTGCAGAATGCAGGAGGGGAGGTAACTATGATGTAACAGTGTAATGTGGGCTAGGTGACATGAAGGAGATTGCTAGACTAATGAGGGAGAGAGGGAGATTGCTGCTATGTCAGGGAGTCTCCTGCAGAATACAGGAGGGGAGGTAACTATGATGTAACAGTGTAATGTGGGCTAGGTGACATGAGGGAGATTGCTAGACTAATGAGGGAGAGAGGGAGATTGCTGCTATGTCAGGGAGTCTCCTGCAGAATGCAGGAGGGGAGGTAACTATGATACACTCACATCACCAAATACTCACACAGTCATGTGCTGCCATAGCACCTCACACTGCAACAACCCACTTGTTACCTCATAAATGGGTGGAGGGGGGTATTTAATTAGAGACAAGGGGTAGGAGATCATATTCCTTGTAAAGACCTCAGTGCACTTTTACAAACATGTAGGTGTTGCCCATAGGAACCAATCAGATTATAGCCGTAACCTGTCCAGTAAATGACAGATAGAATGGTACTTCCTCATCTCTACATGAATAGCCATTGTCCCCTCGTGGGCACGCTTCGCTCGCCATGCTACAGGGTCACTACACCTTTACTAAAGGTAATAGATGGTGGCGTGGACCCCGAAAATACCCCTCACGGCTCGCCGTATGCCACATAAGTTCCATAGCGTAAGCGGTGGCCGCAAAGATGAGGAAGTACCAATATAATTTGATTGGTTGTCAGGGGCAACACTTCCACTTAATTTTTCACTTTAGTAAATGCACCCCCTCACCTTAACTCTTCGATGTCCAGGGGGCACAGCTGAGCGGGTGCAGTGTTGCCCTCCACCTTTAGTGAAAGACGTTGCCAGGCAGGGCCCTATTCACACCTCCAACCCTGCTGACCCCGGCAGACAGCTGTCGCGCTCTGTAAAGGTCACAGCTATTTCTGGGGTCTGCAGATTGAGATTCGCTTTCAGCAGCTGCTCAGTACTGCGGCCCCCACTACCAGAGGATGCTCTGACCTGGGGGCAGGACGGACACTTATGTAACCCTCTGCACTAATGCCAGTCACCAGGCCATTCCTTTCTGTCTCCTGACCCCGTCACATCAGTATCCCCTGTCACCTATTCCTCTGAGTTAGGATAAGTGTCTAAAGAAAGACGTAGGGAGAACAAAAGGGTTTTTGGGGCACACTTTAAGTAATAAATGAGTGAAAAGAATGTGAGGAAATGGGTGAAGTAAAATCTAACCTTTATTTCTTAATATTTAAAATACATACATGCAGCTATACCTATTCCTCTGCCCAGGGTCGCTGACTGCAGGGACACTGATGTTTTATTACTAATATAGAACCACAAGTCCCAGCAAGCACCCACAGGTTTCCTCTGACTTGGGTCTCATTATACCAGTAGTACACACTGTCTGCATATTCCTGGTGTAAAGACCCTGCACGTGGTTCCTATGCCCTCCCGGAACTAGAGAGGGCGATCGATGGTTCATAATCATCGACAATTTACTCCTATTGGTAACTAGTGTTACCATCGATGGGGGACCACTGATGGTGATATCCCTTGGCTTGGAATTACTGATGACCCTGAGCAGACAGCTGACATTGCATCATTACATGACGTGCTGTGTATGGCACACATGTGATGCGTGTGGTGTACATACATGAGGGGTGCCCTGAATCTATGGGTGATTCTTCCTCCCCTGTCTGACGTATATATGTGCCATTGCTGCATCCGTGGTCCATCGGGCATTCGCCCCAGGCTGCGGCGTCTCCTCCGTATCAGTGACCCCAGTGATCACGATAGACAGTTATCATTCTCGCTCAATAAAAAGACTGCAGCTGATATGTGGTGTTGGGGCAGGAGATAGCTTCACCCCCCCCCCCCCCCCCCCCCATAGTCTTTCAGGGCGCTGTCATCTCTGTGTCCTATATTACACCCACCGTTATTACCACAGGTTTGAAGTTGAGTTCTCAGAGCATTCCCTGTGTACAGCGCAGAGCATTCCCTGTGTACAGCGCTGAGCTTTCCCTGTGTACAGCACAGAGCTTTCCCTGTGTACAGCGCTGAGCTTTCCCTGTGTACAGCGCAGAGCATTCCCTGTGTACAGCGCAGAGCTTTCCCTGTGTACAGCGCAGAGCTTTCCCTGTGTACAGCGCAGAGCTTTCCCTGTGTACAGCGCTGAGCTTTCCCTGTGTACAGTGCAGAGCTTTCCTGAGGTACAGAGCAGAACTTTGCCTGATTACAGCACAGAGCATTCCCTGTGTACAGCGCAGAGCTTTCCCTGTTTACAGCGCAGAGCTTCCCCTGTGTACAGTGCAGAGTATTCCCTGTGTACAGCGCAGAGCTTTCCCTGTGTACAATGCAGAGCTTTCCCTGTGTACAGCGCAGAGTACTCCTTGTGTACAGCGCAGAGTATTCCCTGTGTACAGCGCAGAGTATTCCCTGTGTACAGCGCAGAGCTTTCCCTGTGTACAGTGCAGAGCTTTCCCTGTGTACGGCACTGAGCTTTCCTGAGGTACAGAGCAGAGTGTTCCCTGTGTGCAGTGCAGAGCGTGCCCTGTGTGCAGTGCAGAGCGTGCCCTGTGTGCAGCGCAGAGCGTTCCCTGTCTACAGCACATAGTTTTCCCTGTTTATAGCACAGAGCTTTCCCTGTGTATAGTGCAGAGCTTTCCCTGTATGCAGCGCAGAGCTTCCCCTGTGTGCAGCACATAGCTTTCCCTGTGTGTACTGTAGCACAGAGCTTTCCCTGTGTGCAGCAGAGCTTTCCCTAAGTGTACTGAAGCACAGAGCTTTCCCTAAGTGTACTGCAGCACAGAGCTTTCCCTGTGTGCAGCACAGAGCTTTCCCTGTGTGCATACAGCAGGCTTTCCAGACAGCACAGAGGTAGAAGTACAGAAGCAGCAGCAGGCAGCAGTGTGCAGCGTTGGTGGTATAGTGGTGAGCATAGCTGCCTTCCAAGCAGTTGACCCGGGTTCGATTCCCGGCCAACGCAGACTTTTTAATTATTTATTTTTTGAGGCAGCTAAATATGTAAATATGTGACTGGTGCCCTGCGCTGTACTACAGACACCATGTATACTCCGGGCCTGTCCCGGCTTATTTTATGGCACCTTCTAATCTGTATTCTAATCTACATGATGATTACATGAGGGAGGTGGAAGCTGCTCTGTACGCTGCAGGGACAGGCCGCAGATCCAACTAGAATGCGTGGGTTTGGGGCTGAGATGCTCTGCAGAATGACTGAGCAGCACGGGAAGGATATGGGGGTGTGATGGGTGAGATGTTCTGCAGAATGAGTACAGGAAGGAAATGGGAGTGAGATGATCTGCAGATGACTGAGCATAGGAAGGTTATGGGGGTGAGATGCTCTGCAGGAAGGCTCACTGAGCACAAGACTGATGTGGGGTCAGATGCTCTGCAGGAGGATGACTGAGCACAGGCATGATATGGGGGTGAGATGCTCTGCAGGAGGATGACTGAGCACAGGCAGGATATGGGGGTGAGATGCTCTGCAGGAGGATGACTGAGCACAGGCAGGATATGGGGGTGAGATGCTCTGCAGAAGGGGAGTGCTGGGCTGAGATGTCTGCATGTTGCATCACAGTTGGGATGAGACTGCTGTCACGTCTGGCCGGGGGAACATGGTATGCGTCATGCATGTATGTAAGTATATGCACTGATCATACATGATGGATGTGACCGGCACTGGCACATGGCAGGCAGTACAGTCCCAGGCTGCCTGGCCAGGGGATGCTGGGACTTGTAGTACCACTGCAAGCACTGGCAAAGCCTGGAGTGTACGGGCTACAGCTATAGCCCCCTGTAATAACCTGGGCGACCTTCAGCAGCAGCAGCAGCCGGGCCCGGGTATAATGGGTGTTCTGCCGGCTGGGTGTCCCTTTAATTGTGGCCCCGCCCCCCGCCTGGCTACATGACGCGCTGATGTACAGCGCTGAGGATCATCACATCGCTCAGACCGGGGACGAGGTGAGAACTGCGGGTACCTGGTGCTGGGGGAGCCGCTGTCCGGGGACCCAGCTGCGGGGGGAACACAGGGCAGAGATACAGTGTATATAATACAGGTGGGGGGAGGGGCAGATACAGTATATATATATATATATATATATATATATATATATATATATATATATATATATATATATATATATATATATATATAGCATTATGTAATTAACTAAGGGCAGTCACTGTATATAGGAAGAGGACCAGATATAATGGGTGAGATTTAATAGGATGGGAGCTTCAGAAAGTGAGAGATTTGGTAAGAATTATTCATTATTTTTTTTTTTTTTTAAACGGCAATCATTTACACTGCAAAATCACTTTGCGGTGTAAATGATTGCCGCTTTAAAAAAAACCCTGGAGATTTCTTCCCAAATCTGTCGCTTTCTGAATCTCCCATCCTATTAAATCTCACCCAAAATGTTCTGAAAATAGAATAATATAGAAGGAAATGGGGACAGAGAGGTGTGGGGGGAGGGAAGGAGGGGAGAGGGAATGAATCTATTTGGACTAGAGTAGAGGGAGAGGTGGTGAGTAGGTGAGAGGCTGGGGGCCTAGGATGGATGCGCAGGAAAAAGTAGCAGCAGGGGGGGGGGGGGGGTACTGCACTGAGTCAGAGGGGGGACACCTGATGAGGCTGCAGGTATAGTGATTGCAGACAGGGGGGCTAAGTGGAAATGGTGATGTCTATGGAGAAGGTGGGGAGACAGAGGGAAGTAATGCCTGATGTGGGAACAGTTAGCGGTGTGGTGACTGATAGGGAAATAGAAGCAACATGGTTGAAGAGGATACAGAAAAGAAATCACACAGATGATGAAGGTCTGTGGTGAGGAAGGACACAAAGGTAGATGGTTAGGATGGGAGAGGAAGGGCACAGAGGTAGATGGTGAGGATGGGAGAGGAAGGGCACAGAGGTAGATGGTGAGGATGGGAGAGGAAGGGCTCAGAGGTAGATGGTGAGGATGGTAGAGGAAGGGCACAGAGGTAGATGGTGAGGATGGTAGAGGAAGGGCACAGAGTTAGATGGTGAGTATGGGAGAGGGAGGGCACAGAGGTAGATGGTGAGGAAGGGCACAGAGGTAGATGGTGAGGATGGTAGAGGAAGGGCACAGAGGTAGATGGTGAGGATGGGAGAGGAAGGGCACAGAGGTAGATGGTGAGGATGGTAGAGGGAGGGCACAGAGGTAGATGGTGAGGATGGTAGAGGAAGGGCACAGAGGTAGATGGTGAGGATGGTAGAGGAAGGGCACAGAGGTAGATGGTGAGGAAGGGCACAGAGGTAGATGGTGAGGATGGTAGAGGAAGGGCACAGAGGTAGATGGTGAGGATGGGAGAGGAAGGGCACAGAGGTAGATGGTGAGTATGGGAGAGGGAGGGCACAGAGGTAGATGGTGAGGATGGTAGAGGAAGGGCACAGAGGTAGATGGTGAGGCTGGGAGAGGGAGGGCACAGAGGTAGATGGTGAGGATGGGAGAGGAAGGGCACAGAGGTAGATGGTGAGGATGGTAGAGGGAGGGCACAGAGGTAGATGGTGAGGATGGTAGAGGAAGGGCACAGAGGTAGATGGTGAGGATGGTAGAGGAAGGGCACAGAGGTAGATGGTGAGGAAGGGCACAGAGGTAGATGGTGAGGATGGTAGAGGAAGGGCACAGAGGTAGATGGTGAGGATGGGAGAGGAAGGGCACAGAGGTAGATGGTGAGTATGGGAGAGGGAGGGCACAGAGGTAGATGGTGAGGATGGTAGAGGAAGGGCACAGAGGTAGATGGTGAGGCTGGGAGAGGGAGGGCACAGAGGTAGATGGTGAGGATGGGAGAGGAAGGGCACAGAGGTAGATGTGAGGATGGTAGAGGAAGGGCACAGAGGTAGATGGGAGAGGAAGGGCACAGAGGTAGATGGTGAGGATGGGAGAGGAAGGGCACAGAGGTAGATGGTGAGTATGGGAGAGGGAGGGCACAGAGGTAGATGGTGAGGATGGTAGAGGAAGGGCACAGAGGTAGATGGTGAGGATGGGAGAGGAAGGGCACAGAGGTAGATGGTGAGGATGGTAGAGGGAGGGCACAGCGGTAGATGGTGAGGATGGGAGAGGAAGGGCACAGAGGTAGATGGGAGAGGAAGGGCACAGAGGTAGATGGGAGAGGAAGGGCACAGAGGTAGATGGTGAGGATGGGAGAGGAAGGGCACAGAGGTAGATGGTGAGGATGGGAGAGGAAGGGCACAGAGGTAGATGGTGAGGATGGTAGAGGGAGGGCACAGAGGTAGATGGTGAGGCTGGGAGAGGAAGGGCACAGAGGTAGATGGTGAGGATGGTAGAGGAAGGGCACAGAGGTAGATGGTGAGGATGGTAGAGGAAGGGCACAGAGGTAGATGGTGAGGATGGTAGAGGAAGGGCACAGAGGTAGATGGTGAGGATGGTAGAGGAAGGGCACAGAGGTAGATGGTGAGGATGGGAGAGGAAGGGCTCAGAGGTAGATGGTGAGGATGGTAGAGGAAGGGCACAGAGGTAGATGGTGAGGATGGTAGAGGAAGGGCACAGAGGTAGATGGTGAGGATGGTAGAGGAAGGGCACAGAGGTAGATGGTGAGGATGGTAGAGGAAGGGCACAGAGGTAGATGGTGAGGATGGTAGAGGAAGGGCACAGAGGTAGATGGTGAGGCTGGGAGAGTACTGTGTCCAATGAATAGGATCAGAAGAGAGTGAAAAACAGGGGCTCAAACCTTGGTCCTCAAGGACATCTATCGGTTCATGTTTTCCAGACCACCGCATTCATTCACTCCTGACAAGATTCACAGGTGGTGTTTGAAACCTGAGCAGATCGGGGTCCTGAGGACTGATCTAGGCCGCCCCTGAGTTATCAGGAGATCATCATTTTGTAGCTGAGGGAAGTGGAATGACGGTGATATGGCTGCTGGCAGAGAATGGGTTACCCCAGACCCTGGCCTAGCATGGGTCAATGCTGGAGGACCTTATTGTAGACCACAGGCCTGCGGATATGTGTGCTGGACAGGCCTGCGGCTGGAGTGATGATGCGCTGCAGTGGGTTAATAGCACCAGGCATGAAGGGGTTAAAGGTACCATGGGGCGTGGAGCTGTCACATTGCGGCAGTGTGCTCTGCACTTACATCAGGCTGTATTTCCGTAACAGGCCTCAAGGATCCTACAACCTTTTTTTTTTTTTCTCTTTTCTTGCTTCATCATTTCCGTACAATAGAGGAGGAAACTCTGAGAATGACACAACGCTGTGCAATCCTGTATCATTAACCCTGCGTGGGCCGCTCCCCTCAGCCAGTGCTGTGCCTGAATGACAAGGGGGCAGCCGGAGTGTCTGTGCCTGGTCTCTGTCCTCTAAGTCTCCTTCACTGCCCCCCTCCTCCTCCTCCTGCTGCTGCACCAGTGACTTTCTAATGGGAGGCTGTGTGTATTTATAGAGTGACATATTGGTGGGTCAGACTCCGCGGCCCTACCACGTAATGACTACAGGCCATGTGTGAGGGTATCTTAGAATGACAGAAGCCTCGGAAAGGCGGCAGGTGTCTGGTAACAGATGGGTTAACGGTGTGATATTAGGAGGGCTCGGCAGCTCTGTGTAGGTGTGTCACCTGTGTGTTGTAGTCCGCCCTGCTCTGGCATCCTGTGCGCTGCTGTATAAGCTGAGCCCAGTCTCTCTCTCTCTCTGCAGAACACAGCACCATGCCTACCGAATACCCAGCCCTCACCGCTGACCAGAAGAAGGAGCTCCATGACATCGCCCAGCGCATTGTGGCCACAGGGAAGGGGATCCTGGCCGCTGATGAGTCCACAGGTGAGCAGCCACGTCTTGTATGGTGTATGGGCCTGATTCAGACATGATCGCCGCAGAGCAAATCAGCGATCAGATAGAGGCCGCTCCGCTATAGTGAAATCTTTCCTTGCGAATTAATTCGCTCGCTTGGATGTGTACGGCTGGCGACGCTTTCACAGATAGTAATAAGGTTGACAGTCAATAGGTCTATTGGTCGACAGGAAGTAGGTTGACACATGAAATATGTCGACATACCTTGGGTAAAGAGTTTTACAGGGGAGAGGGGTGGTGGTACGCTTATACGTTGTCCATGTCGACATATGTTGACATAGACTCTTTTCTCGACCTTATAACTATGTCGACCAAAGGTATGTCATCCTTTTTTATTTGTCGACCTATGCCCTGTCAACTAATAGTGGTTGACCTTTGACCTAAATATTGTTGACCCATACCCCTCCCATGAAACGTCCAGTTACCACCCCTAAACGCCGGCTTCGCCTCAATCACGTTGCAAACGGCTGGGGCAGAAATACAGTGGCAGGATTTCATCGCTGGAAGGTGCAGCCCATACGCATTCGCAGTGTATCGATAATCGGACGCTCTGCGACCAGGTCTGAATCAAGATAACGTACAAACCAGTTCCTGACTGTGCCAGGAGCTGAGGGGGGGGGGGGGGGGGGGGCTGATGTTTTATTTCTAAATGGGGCAAATCATTAAATATGGGGCTACCCCTGGTGATTTGGGACGGTGAAGTAACTGCGTGGTGGCTCCCCTGCCCGCCTGGAATACAAGGCAAGCATTGTTACCTCTGACACACTAAGTGGAGTGTTTGCACTGCTGCTCAAGTCACCATGGCAACCACCAACAGAAGGCAGCCATGTTGCATGCCAAGTGCAGTCTGGGAATTCCTTTCATTAGTCCCTGGCCTGCATATTACCCAGTTAACCAGTACATAGAATCTATAGAGAAACGGGGGCATTTGTGCAGGATAGTGATGGTCGCTTCTATCCAGTCCCCCTGTACCCTTTAGAAGCAGCAGATTACTTACATTGTCGAAGGCTTTCAGTCTTTTATCGGCGCTGTACCAGGATTCATTGCTGGTGCATGCCAGGCGCTCACCTATACAGCCAGGTATAACCGTCCCCACCATCTGCTCCTCCCACAGGCAGCATCGCCAAGCGCCTGAGCTCCATCGGGGTGGAGAACACAGAGGAGAACCGCCGCTTCTACCGCCAGCTCTTGTTCACCGCTGACCAGAGAGTCAATCCCTGCATCGGTGGCGTCATCTTGTTTCACGAGACCCTGTACCACAAGTCCGATGACAGCACACCCTTCACCAAGGTCATCAAGGACAAAGGAGCGATCGTTGGCATCAAGGTCAGTAGTGGGACGATTGGCAAGTTTTGTCTTTAACGCCCGGTCATAGGGATCACCCGTCATATTTACCTTCTTCACCCTAGGTTGACAAAGGTGTTGTCCCTCTGGCAGGAACCAATGGCGAAACCACCACACAGGGTAAGGATCTATAGCAGTATACACGTGATTGTGATGTCACAGTGCTGGAAAGATATCAGCCAATGAGAAGGTGACTACTGTTATAGGCATATGTATTCTATCTTACAGGCACCCTCCGTGTAGGGGACCCGCTCCCTCACAAAGTTTGCCTAGTTATAAATGTGCGCAGAAAGTGCGGTTTTACATATAACCGCTACTGCTGGTCTCAGTTATTGGAGTCATTTATAGTACAGACGCAATTGTTATTATAATTTATATGGCGCTTTAAGGAATCCACAGCACCCAATTGCAGAGTACATAAACAAATAGGCAAAAGAACAGGGTCACTTATAGATAATATAGGACAGGTCCAGGGTGTATAAACTTAGCTGCATTAGGGTGGCAGAAAACCGAGGGATATGGTGCCTTCGGAGGGAGCATGGAGTAGAAGATGTGTAAGCAAGAGAAGGAAAATGGGTACTTGTTTCCTAGCACGGCGCCCATCGCATCGTATACCATAAGCCTTACAATGGTATGTGATGCGACACGATGGCACCCGATGTTATACAATATTAAAATCGTATACCATTGTATATGGCATACAATGCCATACAATGCGATGGTATACGATTTTAAATTGTATAAGCACCCTAATGGGTGCTTTCAATTTTAAATGGGCCCCCCTATAAGATTATTAATTGTATAAGCACTGTAATGGGTGCTTACAATGTTAAAAGCACACCCACGACACCCCCACTATCAACGCCAACCCGAAGCGTGGCGAGCGCAGCGGTACGCGTCCTCCGACCTTTTCATACCCCCACCATCCACGTCGGCATGGAGTTGTTTTTATATAGCGCAGCGAGCCCCGCGAGGGGCCGCGGAATACATGTAAAGTAATACGCGTCCCCACGCGGGGCTCGCTGCGCTCGCCACTATATAAAATCAACTCCACGCCGATGTGGATAGTGGGGGTATGAAAAGGTCGGAGGACGTGTACGCTTCGGGTTGGCGTTGATAGTGAGGGTGCATTTAACATTGTAAGCACCCATTAGGGTGCTTATACAATAAAAAATCGTATAGGGGGACCATTTAACATTGAAAAAACCCATTAGGGTGCTTATACAATTAAAAATCGTATAGGGGGACCATTTAACATTGAAAAAACCCATTAGGGTGCTTATACAATTTAAAAATTGCATCGCATTGCATGCGGGTGTATGGCATGCGATGCGATACAATGTATAAGATGCCATACGACTGAATATCGTAGGCGCTGTGCTAGGAAACAAGTACCGGAAAATCACATGAGGGGAGAGAGCCCTGCTCATGAGAGCTTACATTCTAAATGGGAGGGACAGACATGTAAAATGTAATACGTGAGAGAATAAAGGCCCCCATACACTATGCGATTTTCGGCCGATTTCACCCGATTTTGGGCCGATAAATCGGGTGAAATCGGCCGAAAATCGCATGTGTTTGACATCTGATCTGATCTAATGCGCGGTCCCGTGCGCATCAGATCGGATCAGGGCGTCGGACCTGCTGCACATAAGATGTATCGGAATCTGACCCATCATGGGCACATCGTGGGTGCTTTTTAGCACCCACGATGTTTCAGATCCGATATATCATTATGTACAGCTCCAGGTACCTCCTTCCGTGCGGCTGTCCTCCAACCCGGCGCAGCAGCAGAAACACACGTCACTGGGGGCAGGCACAACGGGAGCCATAGCAGCAGCAGCAGCAGCTGCACTCAGCGTGACAGGTCGTCCCATCGACGCACACAGTACATTGACATTCTCTGGAGCTCAGCCTGAGCTCCGTCCTCCCTGCCCGGCAAAGACAGAGCATTCCTGTAGGTAGGAGGGAGGGAGGGAGGAAGCAGCAGAATATTTGTGCTTAGAACGGGACTCCCCCTCCCCTCTGCTCAGTGCTGGAGGTGACGGTGTGGCCAGCAGAGCCCGACCGCCCCTTCCCTCTCCCCCCTTCCCTCTCCCCTGCTGCTGGAGGTCGGTCAGCGTCCGTGCAGGCAGCACAGCCCGACACCCTCCCCTCTCCCCTGCTGTAATTACACAGGCATATCCCTATTAGCTGCCTGACAGGCAGCAGCATGGACTGTCCTGTGACACTGTACCCAGTGGGATAGGTGGCAGGACAAACACTGCCCCAGTTTACCTGTGCCAGTGTCACATTGGAGCAGTGCTGGACTGGCAGTACTACCCAGTGCCAGCCTGCATTGTCTCAGTGTCTCTGGGGCAGATATATTATAGTGGTGCTTATCGCACCACTATAATACTTCCTGCTTCGCCTCATTAGCGAGGTGAAGCAGGAGGGGAGACCAACAAGATGTATTAACATCTTGTCTACCAAAGCGGGGAGCGCTATCTCCCCCCTCCGGCGATGTCCCCTCTTGGAGATAGCGCATCAGTTTACACTGATGCGCTGTCTCCTGTCCTCCGGCCGGCTGGACTGGGCATGCGCGGGATCTCACTACTTGCAAGATCCCCAGCGCAGCCAAGAGCCAACAGCAGGGACAGCGCTGTCCCTGCTGTTGAGATAGGGCTACGCCAGCCTGCTGCTGGCGCAAAACCAGCAGCGGGCTGAATGGTCAGCAGTGCTGACCGTTCATACATTCAGCCTGCTATCATTTAGATAGCAGTGCCGATATGAACAGAGGCGCATAGTGCCCCTGTCATTTACTGCACGCTGGCTCCTGAATACAATGGGGAGAAGCGGTTTCAGTGCACATAACATGTGCTGATACCCCTTCTTCCTCATATCGATCTTTAATACATCTGCCCCTCTGTACCCAGTGTGCTAGGTGCCAGTCTGCATTGTCCCAGGGGCGCTTTAAGGCCCCCATACACTATGTGATTTTGGACCGATCCCACGCGATATCGGCACTTGGGCCGATAAACCACGTGAAATCGGCTCAAAATCGCATGTGCACATCGGACATGCTCATCGTACCGGATCAGGTAGTCGGACGTGCAGCATGTGTGATCACGTCCGACCTCCTGCAGTGGGCGGGCAGCGGCGGCTCTTAAATGAGTGTCCGGCAGGTGCAGCGGGGGGTGCCGGTGAGGAAGCAGTGCGGCCACGGCGGTGATCATCAGTGTGCTGTGTGCAGCGGGCGGGCAGCAGCGGCAATTACAACTTTAAAATAATGTGTCCATTGACTGTCCGTCTTCTGATTGGCTGAGATAGAGCACTCTCAGCCAATTAGCGGCCTCCGGAGGGAGGCCGCTGATTGGCTAAGAGTGCTCTATCTCAGCCAATCAAAAGCCAGTCATTCGACACATTATTTTAAAGTTGTAATAGCCGCCGCTGCGGCGGTGCACACTGATGATCATTTGAGATCCGCCGCAGCCCGCCCCCACTGCTCCTCACAGGAACCGCTGCTGCCCCCTGCCTGCTCCTCACCGGCACCGCTGCTGCCCGTCCCACTGCTTTTCACCGCCCTGCAGCTCCCCGTTTTTTTTTTACATGTGATAAATCGCATGCGATTTATCACATGTAAAAAATTGCACATCAAGGGCAAAATTGTATGTGAGCCTCCCGGGGAGCTGTCGGGCAGCTCGCAGGAGAATTGGGTCCGAATTGTCCTTAGGACAAGTCGGCCTAATGTATGGGGGCCTTTAGCCAGTGTGCTTGGTGCCAGCCTGCAATGTCCCATAGACGCTTTAGCCAGTGTGCTAGGTGCCAGCCTGCATTGTCTCAGTGGCACATCCAAATTTGCATCAGATAAATCACATGTGATTTATCTGACGCAAATTGGATGTAAAGAATGGCACATCTAGTGTCAAATTGTATGTAGGCCTCCTGGGAAGCTGCCGGGGAAATTCAAGGGAAATCAGATGCAATTTTACAGGTAAGATAAATCTCATAGTGTATGGGGGCCTTAAGAACGTGAGAGATTTTGGGAGAGGTCTCCCAATTTTTTTTTTTTTTTTAAAGCGGCAATCATTTACACTGAAAAACCAGGTTGATTTTTGCCATGTAAAGGATTGCTGCTTTAAAAAATTGGGAAACCTCTCCCAAAAGCTCTCACTTTGTGATTCTCTCACCCTGTTACATTTGACACAGATGGAAGTAGACAGTGAGCGTGAAGCAGGATAAGAGTGGGCGGAGTTTGGTGAAGATGATCAGTGTAGGCGGGAATACATGTTTGGAATGCAGCGCGTCTATAGAGCTGGGCATGACCCTATTGATACCTACGCCACATGTGCCGGCACAGAAATGACATGAGAAATCGGAAATGTTTGGCCTGCAAATTATAATTATTGCACGCAGTATTTGCCCATTCGGCATTTTGGATTCAGTGCAGAAAGATGAGCTCTCTGGAGGGTGTCAATGGGGGATGGGAACTGTATATGACACCATTTGTGCCATCACCAGGTCTGGACGGTCTGTCTGAGCGTTGCGCCCAGTACAAGAAGGACGGCGCCGATTTTGCCAAGTGGCGCTCTGTGCTGAAGATCTCTGACCACACCCCCTCTAGGCTTGCCATCATTGAGAACGCCAACGTCCTGGCCCGCTACGCCAGCATTTGCCAGCAGGTAACACTCTGCCATGTTTTTTTATTTTGGTGTATTAACCTTTATTGTATAAACCAATTTTGTTAGTTGCCTCACACATATGATGACTAAGAAATTGTGCAAAAATATAATCTTCAGTAACTGGCTACGTATGAAGCCCATTCTGATCCAACCTCACCAAGCTGTCCATCTCGACTGACTGCGGGTGTTACGAGATGGAAAATAAGCCAGTAGCGCCATTTTAGTGACTGGCACCTGCCCAGCCTTTGTGCACAGGGCCTGTAACCAGGAGGTGATCTGTGCCCTCCGGTCACCACGTTGGCAGACTAAACTCTTCCAGGCCCTACTTGTTACTGTATTGCAGAGAATTCCTGTCGGAGCTATGGAGGAGATTGGGATGGGTACAGTCCCCTCACCATATAGTGTTTGTTGGCTCCTGAGGAAAAGCGTAAAACCTTTCCGGGACCAGTAAATTCTCTAATATTTTTTTATTCTACGCCCCATGACTCCCACACCCCTCCAGCAATAGGGGACGCATAGTTAGCAGAGGACTCAACAAGTGCTCACTAGACCGGCACCTGAGTATTACTTATAATCTCAGGACAGGGGCCTCAGCGAATAACAACATTGAGAAGATCTACGCCCTGAACAGTCTGTCCTGGTTCAGATTCACTTGCTGGGCTGCGAATTCACATCCAGAGCGATTATCACACAACCTTTGATTGTAGTGCGCATGCGTGACCTGTCCGTACAAATAAAGCGCCACGGTTGGCTATTCGCAAGTTAATTGACAGGCGTCGGGCGTTTGGGAACGCTGATGGTTTCTGGGAGTGCCCCAGAAATGCAGACCTTTCCTGGCTGTTGTGAGGGGGGGGGGGTTTACCTGATCGTTGGGCTCCAAACATTCGCAGCCCAGCAATCAGGTCTGAATCAGGCCCTTAGAGATTAAACACCACAAGACTCTGTCATGGTGATCCTGCACTGCAGCGGCCTTGATCTCACAGCCAGGTATACTGGTATGAGGACTGGAGTAGCCGAAAACCCTGTAATGAACGGTATTCTGTGCCCCCCCCCCCCCATGGGTTTAGTTTTGGTGAATGAGCTATGCTGATTGCCGGAGTAACCACAGCCGCTGAGTATTAGGTAGACCCCCCCCCGGCTCTCCAGCACTATCTGACGTCAGACTCTCTGTCCTCACAGAACGGCATTGTCCCCATTGTGGAACCAGAGGTCCTCCCTGACGGTGAGCACGACCTGAAGAGGTGCCAGTATGTCACTGAGAAGGTGAGTCTCTCTGGCCGGCCCGACTGGTCTAGTCCCAGAGGTCGCGTGTTGCGGCCCGCACCCTGATGACCTCCGTGTTTCCCCTCAGGTCCTGGCTGCCGTGTACAAGGCTCTTAGCGACCACCACGTCTACCTGGAGGGAACTCTTCTCAAACCCAACATGGTGACTCCAGGCCACGCCTGCACCAAGAAGTACTCTCCTGAGGAGGTGGCCATGGCTACCGTCACTGCCCTGAGACGCACCGTGCCCCCTGCAGTATCTGGTAAGGCCTAGAGTGATCAGAAGACTGATTAAATCAGAGGTGAGGCGACAGAAGGTGACTCTTTACGGTGTTTCCATCATACAGGTATCACCTTCCTATCTGGAGGACAGAGTGAGGAGGAAGCCACCGTTCACCTGAATGCCATCAACAAGTGCCCCCTGCACAAGCCCTGGCCTCTGACCTTCTCTTACGGACGTGCCCTGCAGGCCTCTGCCCTCAAAGCCTGGAGTGGCAAGAAGGAGAACGTTAAGAGTGCTCAAGAGGAGTACACCAAGCGTGCACTGGTAGGTACTGCGCCCAGCATCACGCTGCTGCAATGGCGGCTGTGACCACTAGATGGCGCCTTTGTTCCTGTTCATATTGCTGTGCAGTTGTTGCAGGTTGATGTGCCAGCCTGCGGCCTGGTGTAGTAATGGCTACCCACAATAAATATCTGTCCTTTTCTGTCTGTAGGCCAACAGCCTGGCTTGCCAAGGCAAATACGTGCCCTCCGGACAGTCAGGAGCCGCAGCCGGAGAGTCCCTGTTCGTGTCCAACCACGCCTACTAGACGAGGAGTCGTCATCCCTTTGATGTTGTTGTCAGTGGCGACTGCTTTTTGTATATGTAGTGTGTGGTCCCCTCTGCAAAGCGATAACCCACGTCCTGCTACACCCACCTGCAGAGCGTTGCACGGATAACCTTCCCCTTTCCGGAGCTTGTGACCCTCCTACGGGGTGGGCAGAGGGTATGGATGGTGAGTGCAGTGTGAGTGTATGCTAACATCTATGTGCTGTCCCTGTTCTCAGCTCTGAGTCCTGTCTATTTATGTCACTTCTGAGGAAATCTCAATAAAGCCGATAGGTGAATCACAGCTCTGTGTACGTCTGCGCTTCTTACAGGGAACCTGCTGAAAAATGGTAGGGGTGTAACTACCAAGATGCAGGGCCGCCAGTAGGGGGGTGCTGTGGGTACAGCTGTCCTGGGCCCAGGCAGCTCCTTTTACCACCGCAACCGAGTGCCTCCGCTGCATTATTCAACCCAGGATGCCGGCAGCCGATTCAAATGCTGCACCGGCTTATGAGCCAATCAGAGCTTGTGTACCGGCAGCCAATCAGAGCGGCCTCCGGTACACGAGCTCTGATTGGCTCACCAGCTGATGCTGCATTTTAATTGGCTGCTGGCATCCTGAGTTAAAGAAGCCTGCACTCCGGGCTGCAGCTCAGCGGAAAAGGAGATGGGGGAGCAGGAGGCGGGTTACAATAAGTCGAGTGAGGAGGGGGTTGCCCGGGGCCCGGACTGTAAATGATTCCCAGGCCCCAAAATTCCTGATGACAGCCCTGCCTAGATGGGAGTTCTGTTAAAGTTGGGGTGTTGCTATGGGCAACCAAACCTGTAGTTGGGCAAGCAGAATCTGGCAGGGGTTCAGTGCCTGTTGAAGGGGGAACTAAACCTTCATTTTGGTATTTTCCTGCAAAGGTGAGAGAAATCATTATTCACAAAGTAGGTTCATTTGCATAATTGCATTTATTAACATAAGTGGGAGCTGCCATCCTGTGTGACAGAGCCTGTTGGGGAACATACAGTGACATGAGGCAGAAGAGGGAGGGCCCTGCCCGTATGAGCTGACATCTCCTGTGACAATGAGATGCGACTCTTGGAGGCACTAGTCCCTTATTGAATGTCTGTGGCCTGTAATACTTGTGTCCGGTGTAGCGGTGACCACAGATGTGGCAGTGCTGAGTGACTATGAGACGGATGGCAAATCCCTCATGGAGGCCATTTTCTTCTGCATTTGTGGTGGTCTATAAAGATGCTGTGTAACTCAGCGGTTCCTGCACTCTCGCCCCTGCGTGTAATCACACTGACTAAGGTAGTAATTACATCACCTGTGCTTAAACACAGATATCCTTAAAACCTGCACTGCTGTGGTGCCTTGATGACCACACCCCTGGTGTAACGTCACAACCTGTGGGTGGGGGGAAACATGTAACGCCCCATGCATACTAGGTGACTCTGCCAACACCAATATTGGCAGCAGGGGGGGGGGGGGGGGGGGAGTTGTGCTGGCATCAGTAAGTGCATACAGACTTACCGATGCTGACTCCATTCTGCCGCTGCAGCATGGCAGTCATTAATGAGGACATGCCGGAGACGTGCATTGTTAATGACATTAACACTTTGAGTGCCAGCGTTGCTGCGAGATCCTCCCAATATCCGCTAACAATGCCAGCGCCGCTCACAGCGACTCTTCTTTCTTGGGTGCAATATTTAATGAAACGTGAATGAATTAGCTCGGCCGTATTTGTACTTATACTAAGCGGCGCTGGCATTGTTAGCGGATATTTTGTGGAACTCTCACAGCACTCAAAGGGTTACGCGTACACATGGGCTTTCTGATTATCGTTCCCTTTACCTTCTAGTGTGTGGGGCTAGAGTGTTTCCATAGATGTCACTTTAGTCCTATGATTTATTGCACACATTGACGATTCCCCACCGGGCGGTACTGGGAAGACTCTGCCGGTCCAGGGAGCGATCAGACGGAAGGTTGTGCGGCTCGATGCTGCGATGGCTGTGTTATTATATAGATATATATATATGTGCGCTTCTTATCATTATCCATATGTATGTTATACTGCACAATGACTCCTGCACTGTACACCAGGGACTGAGAAGGAAGTCCCCAACTAGGCCTCATCCTGACCTGTCATCCACCCTCTGCTGCTTCTGGGGTCCAGAGACAAACTGCCTGGAAGGAAAGCGGCACCATATGGGCAGCCAAGAATTTCCAATTCGGGAAATAGGAATTCGGGTCTGTGAAGAACATAATCGCCCATCACACCCCCAATCAGCAAACCTCAGTGGTGTTCATCTTGGCTTATCCTGTGATATACCGTAAATCTGTATAGTCCTCTGGGAAACGTCAGCATCCTCTCTGTAGGTTCCTGTCCTCTCACATCTGTGCTGGCCAGCATTACTGGATGTCCTTCTGCGAGCTCATCTGGGATGCACTGCCAGACCCTCAGCTAATAACAATGGCAGCAGTTAAACCCTTACTACACCACAAGCTTGCTACCTGGCTGTCACCTTTGACTCTGAATTGTCATTTATCGTCCCATTCAAAACTGGGTACGCGCTACACAAGTTGTTATGCAATCATGGCACCTGCAACTCGGCCCCCTTGCACATGATTTTTTTTTTTTTACCTACATGCTCGTTGTCAAGGGTTTCATGCTCGTTGCCAGGGTTTTCTTGCGCATCACCGGGTGTTTCATGTTGGCATTTGCGCAAACCTTTCCAGATTCTGGCATTTCCGGGGGTAACGCTGTACAAGCTGACAGACACTAGAATACAGTCCAGTAGGACTTAAGACCTAGATCCTTGATGGCTAACCTTGACACTCCGGCTGTTGTTGAACTACACATCCCAACATGCTCTGCATCAGATTAAGCATGGCCAAAATAGCTAAACTGAAGCAGAGCATGCTGGGATGTGTAGTTTAAAAACATCTTGAGTGTCAAGGTTAGCCATCAAGGACCTAGACCAGTGGTAGCCAACCCTAGCCCTCGAGAGCTACCAACAGTTCACATTTTCCAGACAACCTAGCTGCTGCACAGCTGCACTCATTAATCACTGACACATTTTAAAAGATCCACAGATGGAGCTAATTCACTCACTTGTGATTCTGTGAGGAGACCTGCAAAACATGCACTGTTGGTAGCTCTCGAGGACTAGGGTTGGCTACCCCAGACCTAGACCATCTGTCTCCAAAGCAGCGGCCTTTTTTGGAGGGCCATTTCCAAGGTAACTGTCCTGCTCATGGTACCAGTGTGAGTTGATATGAGCTGTGGTACCTGGCACCTTAACCCGCTGGTAGAGTCCAGCCATATTGGCATACACAAGTCAGCAGCGATAACCGGGCAGGCTGTGGCATTCATACAGTGCTCATTGTGCCAAGACATGTCCCCCATACCATTACACCAGCAGCAGCCTGATTGGTGGACACAAGGCCGATAATAACACACAGAACATAGGGGTAGATGTATGAACTAGTGATAAGGGAGGAGAAGTGATAACGTGTCTGGTACTTTATCACCGGCCAATCAGCTCCTCACTGTCCATTTGGAAACTCCAGCCTGTAACTTAATAGTCAGGAGCTGATTGGCCGGTGATAAAGTACCAGGCTTTTTATCACTTCTCCCTTATCACCGCTTCATACTTGTTCCCCATAGGGACCACTAGATGGCGCTGTCGGAGAAGGTTATACAGTAGCAGCTGTTTATAGGGATGGCAATAGTGCAAATGCTTTTACCTATCAATGGTTATCCATTTTCTTTGACTGACTGGCCTGCGTCCAATCCAAGGAAGAGAAAATAATGTGCCAGCTCTGGCTGAAATATATGCAAGACGGTTTAAAAATGTAAATATTTAAATTTCTAATATAAGAACAATATTCTAAACAAATTCTGCCACACTGCTTCGATCAGAACCTAATAAAAAACATACAATATAAAAATAAGTATAGAGCTGTAAATATGTAAGGGGTCGCACTGTCCCAGCTTGGTAAATGTTTGAGCAATTTATATTACCAATCCGCGGTGGTGAGAATAGGCTGATGGACTCAATCCGAGGTGGTGAGAATAGGCTGATGGACTCAATCCACGGTGGTGAGAATAGGCTGATGGACTCAATCCACGGTGGTGAGACTAGGCTGATGGACTTAATCCGAGGTGGTGAGAATAGGCTGATGGACTCAATCCACGGTGGCGAGAATAGGCTGATAGACTCAATCCACGGTGGTGAAAATAGGCTGATGGACTCAATCCACGGTGGTGAGAATAGGCTGATGGACTCAATCCGCGGTGGTGAGAATAGGATGATGGACTCAATCCACGGTGGTGAGAATAGGCTGATGGACTCAATCCACCACGGATTGAGTCCATCAGCCTATTCTCACCACCGCGGATTGAGTCCATCAACCTATTCTCACCACCGTGGAGAATTAGCCTATAGGCTGAGAATAGGCTGATGGACTCAATCCACGGTGGTGAGAATAGGCTGATGGACTCAATCCACGGTGGTGAGAATAGGCTGATGGACTCAATCCACGGTGGTGAGAATAGGCTGATGGACTCAATCCACGGTGGTGAGAATAGGCTGATGGACTCAATCCACAGTGGTGAGAATAGGCTGATGGACTCAATCCGCGGTGGTGAGAATAGGCTGATGGACTCAATCCGCGGTGGTGAGAATAGGCTGATGGACTCAATCCACGGTGGTGAGAATAGGCTGATGGACTCAATCAACGATGGTGAGAATAGGCTGATGGACTCAATCCACGGTGGTGAGAATAGGCTGATGGACTCAATTCACGGTGGTGAGAATAGGCTGATGGACTCAATCCGCAGTGGTGAGAATAGACTGATGGACTCAATCCATGATGGTGAGAATAGGCTGATGGACTCAATCCGCGGTGGTGAGAATAGGCTGATGGACTCAATCCGCGGTGGTGAGAATAGGCTGATGGACTCAATCCACGGTGCTTACTACAGATGTAACACATGGTTGTTTCAGTTACTGTCACCTTCCTGTCAGTTTAACCACTCTGGCCATTTATCACTGACCTCTCTCCTTAAAAAGTTTTTTTTGCCCACAGAGCTGACGCTCACAGGATCATTTCTTAACTTTTTCATTCTTCTCTGAAAATATTAGATATTGTTGTAAAAATGCCAAGAAATCAGCAGCTGCGGAGATGTTCAGGTGACCCAGTCTGGCATCAACAGATTCACAGATCACATGTCCTCCCCATTCTGGTGTTTGCTTTGAACAGGTCTCCTCACAGAATCATGTGAAATAATTAGCTCCACCTGTGGATCTTTTACAATGTGTCAGTCAGTAATGAGTGCACCTGTCGGGTGACCTGGAAAACATGAACTGTGTGGGGTCCTGAGGAACGAGTTTGAGAACCACTGAACTAGATCATGACTACCTGTTTCTGGTAGCACATTGTGATGCATGGGGGCATCCATTTCTAGAAGTGGTTTCAACATTTGATTGGATGTCCAATAAGTCCATAAGGTCACACTGTCACCAATGGTTACAGCTTACAGAACCCCCCGCCCCCCATGTACCACCTATAATATCATCTACGTCAGTGGCCCCCAACCTCAGTCCTTTAGTACCCCAACAGTTCCCGTTTTCCAGGTCACCCGGCAGGTGCACTCATTATTCACTGACACATTTGAAAAGATCACAGGTGGAGATCATTATTTCACCTGAGCGCTAAATGTGCTATGTGGCACCATCCTTCAGTGTAGAAGGGCTATCATACAGATACAGAGATGGCTTTCCATCCCTCCCAACCGTCCCGATAATCGCAGGAACGTCCCGGATTTCGGGGACATTCTCGCGTCCCTCCCGCCACCGACTGTGTCCAGCGGCGCGGGGGGAAAGACAGTTGGGAGTCCCCCGTTGGTTGCTGTTGAGCGGAAAATAGACGCTGTGCGCATGCGCACAGCGTCTATCCCCCGCATCCAGAGGGGCTGGGGGCTTGGCTAGAGGCTCACAGAGCCTCAGGGCCATGCCCCCACAGCGTAAAATGGGGGCGTGACCTCACGAGACGGCGTAATTGTAGGCGACGCCAAATCTACGACAAGCCACGCCCCCTAGATTGTCCCTCCTCGGACAAACTACAAGTTGAGAGTTATGGCTTTCTACTTACTACTTACATACATACTACTTACCTACATACTACTGACCTACATACTACCATAGGTGCAAGGGGTGCAGCTGCTATGGGGCCCAGAGCTGAATGGGGGCCCATCTTTACTGTCTAAGTAATATGTTTTACACACATTTATCACCATCAGTTGCTAAATAGGGGGCCCTTTAAAACCTTTGCTATGGGGCCTATGCATATCTAGTTACGCCCCTGCATACTACTTACATACATACTACTTACCTACATACTACTGGCCTACATACATACTACTTACATACATACATACTTGCATTTTCTCCCTGATCAGGTAGGCCAACCCTGCGTAAGGGTTTCTGCATTTCTGCATGTGCAATAGGTAGGGTTGCCACCTCACTCAACATCGATTCCTTGAGATTTCCCCCCTCTCAGTAATGTGCGTGCTCCCGGAAAGTGGGTGTGACCTCAAAAGGGGTGTGGTCTATTCCAAAAGTGGGCGTGATCTCTGATATCTTAAAAACAACCTTTTTGCCCATTACCCTGGCATCTGGGAGGGGAACCTCCGTGCAAGCATCCAACACCATTTTCTAGAGAGGCAGCATACCTCCCAACTGTCACGATTTTAGAGGGACAGTCCCGATTTTCGGGTCCTGTCCCGCTGTCCCACCCGCGGCAGGCATTGTCCCGCTGCGGGGGGTGGCAGTTGGGAGACCCCCCAATCTAGTAGAATAGACGCTGTGCGCATGCGCACAGCGTCTATTCTCGTATGAAAATGAGGTTGTGGCTAATTAGCATAAGCCGCACCCTCATTTGCATACGCCCGCCCCCTTTTCGGGCGCTTGCGCGGCTTTGCCGCGCGAGTGTCCCTATTTCTTCAGGTCAAAAGTTGGGAGGTATGAGGCAGTGACATAGTAGGCTGAGGCACGGGAGGAGCGGGGTTTGTACACATTGGGGCGGGGCTGCAGTCACTCACCAGAAGCGCTGCAAACAGCGGTGTGTCACGCTGCTGTGGTGCCGGCCCTGCAGGTCTGCGGGCCGGCACCACAGTCCCGGGCTGTCCCTGACTTCGCTGCTCCTGTCACCCCGCTGCCGCTGCTGGCTGCCTGCATGCGGATGCACTATTCCTCCACAGCCTATCACACACAGACAGTCTTGCGAGATGATGACATCATCATCTTGCGTGTCTGACTGTCTACAGGCAGCTCCGCAGTGTCGGCACACGGGCCGGAACTGCAGTGTCGCTGGGGAGAGAGTGGAGGGCTGGAAAGGAGGCTTTTTCAGACTCCCGGAATCCAGGAGAATGGAAAAGCCTCCTGGAGGGTTGCCACCAAAAACGGGAGAATCCCGGAAATCCGGGAGAGGTGCCAACCCTAGCAACAGGCCTATTAGTGGTGATGAACAGGCCCGTAGTGATGGTATGTGTCCCTGGGTCGACAATCACTAGGTCGAACACTAATGGTGGACAATGACTAGGTCGACACCTAGAAATGTTTGACATACCATAGGTCAGCATTAACAGAAGGTCGACAGAAGCTTAAGATCGATATGAGCATGGTTGACACAATGTTGACAAGAGTTTTTCACGTTTTTTTGGTGTAGACCACCTAGGTTCATACTTTACCATCCAAGTGGGCACAGAGTGAGAAAATAATAGTGTGCCGAGCGCAGAGCGGCACCACAGGGGAACCATGCGAGGGGACGCAGTACACGTATACAGTTTCCATGTCAACATATGTCGACAGACACCAAACAAATGTGTAAAACTCATGTTGGCTGTGCCATAGCTGACCTTAAGCTTATTATTTCATTTACAGTGTCTTATATAGCGCAGCATATTCCGTTGCGCTTTGGATTGTGTAGGCCTTCTGTCAATGTCGACCTATGGTATGTCGACCATTTTCAGGTGTCGACCTAGACATTGTCTATCATCTATACCAGTGATGGCTAACCTTGACACTCCAGCTGTTGTTGAACTACACTTCCCAGCATGCCCTGTTACAGTTTTACTATTTGGCCATGCTAAAACTGATGCAGTGCATGCTGGGATGTGTAGTTCAACAACAGCTGGAGTGTCAAGGTTAGCCATCACTGATCTATACCGTGACCACAAAAACAATGTTATTGTACCATAATCAGGTGTGGATTAGCTCCCAGACAATGTCTAGGACAGTGGTTCTCAACCCCCACACAGAGCACGTTTTCCAGGTCACCTAGCTGGGCATAGGTGCACTCATTACTCACCAACACATTTGAGAAGATCCACAGGTGGAGCTAATTATTTCACCGGTGATTCTGTGAGGAGACCTGGAAAACGTGCACTGTGTGGGTCCTGAGGACCGAGGTTGAGAACCACTGGTCTAGGAGGACAGTCAATAGGTTGACACCAAAAGGTCGACATACACTGGTCGGCAGTGACAACATGCACTTGGTCGTCATTTTCTGCACGGTTTGCTCTCATTGCATAATGCGGAACTGAGCAAATCCTGTCTGCAGACGAGAGCAGAGCCCTAAGGTGGGTTATGGTCACAGTATCCCTAAAGCCCTGTACACACACATCGATTTGCTCTAGATTCGATGTTAGATTTGATTTTCTATTAGATCTGGCATTAGATCTTTCCATTCGATCTGGCATTAGATCTGTACTTTTGCTTGAGATATCAAATTTGATATACATTCATCGTACATTGTACACATTCCATTTACTAGATTGAATTCGATATTTCCTTGGCTGCACAGTAGATTTTTCTGTTCGATTTTGTGAAAACGGGAGCGCGCATCGAATCGAATGTAGATCGATATTGACACAAAAACCATTCAATTTAGTTTAGGATTCGATTATATAAGCAAAATCCATACCTCCCAACTTCTATAGTTGGGAGGTCGGGACTTTTGTGCTCCCGAAAAGGGGGCGTGGCCTCGCGGGATTACGCGTCCTCCGGCCACGCCCCGTTTTCGACGCTCATTGGCGCTGAATAGACGCTGTGCGCATGCTATTCTTGGCAGGCCGGGGGGGCTCCCAACTGTCCCCCCCACCGCAGGACAATGGCGGCACCGGGAGGGATGCGGGAACGTCCCCGAATATCAAGTAAGCAGGACAGTTGGGAGGTATTAAAATCAAATCGAAAATCTGGAAAAATCGATGCATGTGTACAGGGCTTAAGGTGCATCACTTGTGGATAACGTGTTCATTCAGCATAAAGCCTTCTCCTTGTCAGCCTGGCAATGTTATGGCCATACCCCTATCCCGCTGCTGCTAAAACCAGGATCAGCACCGTAATAACTCTGGTCGTGGCTCAGTGGAGAAGGGTTACTCTGGCATACCTACCAACTTCTGTGCTGAAGAAATAGGGACGCCGCAAGAGCGTCCGGAAAGGGGGCAGGCGTATGCAAATGAGGGTGCGGCTTATGCTAATTAGCCGCGACCTCATTTTCATCCGAGAATAGACGCTGTGCGCATGCGCACAGCGTCTATTCTATTAGATTGTGGGGTCTCCCAACTGCCACCCCCGCAGCGGAACAATGCCTGCCGCGGGTGGGACAGCGGGACATGACCCGAAAATTGGGACTGTCCCGCTGTAATCGTGACAGTTGGGAGGTATGCTCTGGGTCCAATGACCCGGCTATCCAACCCGGCTTAAAGGGCAGCATAAATGTCCCGGGTCATCAGATCTGGTTCAGGCTTACATGAGTTGAACTACAAGGGTACTTGTGAGTTATCCGGGCTGCCGATTTCTAAATCGGGTCGGATCGGGCACATCGCATCGCATGCGACCATCGGATGCGATGCGATGCGATGACCCGATTTTTCCAGAGGAATCAATGTTAAAATGGACTGAGTCCATTTTAACATGGAATTCAATGGGAAAAAGGGGTCCTTTTCATACCCCTACTATCCAAGTGGGCATGGAGTTGGATATAAACCTGTGGCGAGCGTAGCGAGCCACCGAGCCCGAAGCGTGGCGAGCGAAGCGAGCCCCGCGAGGGGACGGTATTCTGTGTCCCCTCGCGGGGCTCGCTACGCTCGCCACGCTTCAGGCTTGGTGGCTCGCTACGCTCGCCACAGGTTTATATCCAACTCCATACCCACTTGGATAGTAGGGGTATGAAAAAGACCCCTTTTTTCCATTGAATTCCATGTTAAAATGGACTCAGTCCATTTTAACATTGATTCCTCTGGAAAAATCGGGTCATCGCATCGCATCGCATCCGATGGTCGCATGCGATGCGATGCGATGTGCCCGATCCGACCCGATTTAGAAATCGGCAGCCCGGATAACTCACAAGTACCGTGTGTGGGATATAAGCTGCTGCCCTGTGGGATAGAGATGGGTCGTCCGCGCACGAACCGGATCTTTTGAACGGTTCCCATTAAAGAACGAACGAGCCGCCGATCCCAAAAAGGTGATCCGTTTAACTTTACGATGCATTTTCCTGATCTCAGTGCTGCCACCTGTGGCAGCTAAGATGTACTACCTCTGTAGACTGAGTACATTGCTGTGACTACAAGTGATAGAAAGATTAGCTGCTGCTGCCAGGGATGGCCATCGGTGCAGATGCCATCGATTGTTGCCATCGATGGCGATTCTGCACGCAGCCATCGACCAGTGTTTTTACTCGGTCATGTATATTCCCCTTTTTTTTTTTCAAAGCGAACCGAGGTTTTGTCTAAGAGATCCGTATCTTTTTCCACTGGGAGATTCGGCGGATCCCGGCTAGGCTTAATGATCCGTTTTACCCATCTCTACTGTGGGAGGCTGGGAGCTAGGAGTCAGGACACACTGGAGCTGCAGTACTGCTGACTGCACCAGCAGGGGGAGGAGGAGGACATTATATAAGCCAGCAGCCACACGTTTCTCCCTTCCCCCCCCTATAGACCGCTCTGAGACAGTGGTGCCTGTCAGTGTCAGTGTGCGCGGAGAGGTGACTAATAAAGCTGCGGCGTTGGAAGAGCGTTCCCGCCACAGGCTCGCGCGCGGCCGGGTTGCCAGGCAGGGCCATAAGAGGGGTGGGGGAGCGCGCGGGGCCTCGCGAGTGACGCTGTCCTGACGTCATCCTCTCGCGGTCTCTCGCTCTCGGTGTGTGGAGGAGGAAGCGGGAGACGGGGGAGAGACACCGGAGGGAGGAGGAGCCGGGGAAACACCGTCCTACCCCGCGATACACCGGCCACAGCGTCTCCCGGGACACGGCTGAGGTAATCCCGGTCCCCCCTCGTCTGGTCTTCCGCTCTCTGTGATCGCCGTGTTATATGTCCCCCGTCCGTGTGACCCTCACACTATATCTCTCACTCCCCCGTCTTTGTGACCCTCACACTATATATCCCCCCCCGTCTGTGTGACCCTCACACTATATATCTCCCCCCCCCCCCGGTCTGTGTGGCCCTCACACTATATATCTCCCCCTCCCCCCGGTCTGTGTGACCCTCACACTATATATCTCCCCCGTCTGTGTGGCCCTCACACTATATACCCCCTCCCCCTGTCTGTGTGGCCCTCACACTGTATACCCCCCTCCGCCTGTCTGTGTGGCCCTCACACTATATATCCCCCTCCCCCTGTCTGTGTGGCCCTCACACTATATATCCCCCTCCCCCCGGTCTGTGTGGCCCTCACACTATATATCCCCCTCCCCCCGGTCTGTGTGGCCCTCACACTATATATCCCCTCCCCCCGGTCTGTGTGGCCCTCACACTATATATCCCCCTCCCCCCGGTCTGTGTGCCCCTCACACTATATATCCCCCTCCCCCCGGTCTGTGTGGCCCTCACACTATATATATCCCCCGGTCTGTGTGGCCCTCACACTATATATATCCCCCGGTCTGTGTGGCCCTCACACTATATATATCCCCCTCCCCCCGGTCTGTGTGGCCCTCACACTATATATATCCCCCCCCGGTCTGTGTGGCCCTCACACTATATATATCCCCCCCCCCCGTCTGTGTGGCACTCACACTATCTCCCCCCCCCCCGTCTGTGTGGCACTCACACTATCTCCCCCCCCCCCCGTCTGTGTGGCACTCACACTATCTCCCCCCCCCCCCCGTCTGTGTGGCACTCACACTATATCCCCCCTCCCCCGTCTGTGTGGCCCTCACACTATATTCCCCCCTCCCCCCGTCTGTGACCCTCACACTATATACCCCCTCCCCCCCCGTCTGTGTGGCCCTCTCACTATATATCCCCCAGTCCGTCCGTGTGACCATCACACTATACATCCCCCCCCCCTTGTCTTTGACCCTCATGCTATATCACCCCCCCCCCCCCCCCCCCCCCCCCGTCGGTGTGACTCTCGCACTATATACCGCCCAGTTGGTGTGACTCTCGCACTGCATATCCCCCCCCCTTTCAGTTCGGTGTGACTCTCGCGCACTGTATCCCCCCCCGGCTCTGTGTGACTCTCCCGCACTGTATCCCCCCCGGCTCTGTGTGACTCTCCCGCACTGTATCCCCCCCGGCTCTGTGTGACTCTCCCGCACTGTATCCCCCCTCGCTCTGTGTGACTCTCGCGCACGGTATCCCCCCCTCGCTCTGTGTCTCTCGCGCACGGTATCCCCCCTCGCTCTGTGTGACTCTCGCGCACGGTATCCCCCCTCGCTCTGTGTGACTCTCGCGCACGGTATCCCCCCTCGCTCTGTGTGACTCTCGCGCACGGTATCCCCCCCTCGCTCTGTGTGACTCTCGCGCACGGTATCCCCCCCTCGCTCTGTGTGACTCTCGCGCACGGTATCCCCCCCTCGCTCTGTGTGACTCTCGCGCACGGTATCCCCCCCTCGCTCTGTGTGACTCTCGCGCACGGTATCCCCCCCTCGCTCTGTGTGACTCTCGCGCACGGTATCCCCCCCTCGCTCTGTGTGACTCTCGCGCACGGTATCCCCCCCTCGCTCTGTGTGACTCTCGCGCACGGTATCCCCCCCTCGCTCTGTGTGACTCTCGCGCACGGTATCCCCCCCTCGCTCTGTGTGACTCTCGCGCACGGTATCCCCCCCTCGCTCTGTGTGACTCTCGCGCACGGTATCCCCCCCTCGCTCTGTGTGACTCTCGCGCACGGTATCCCCCCCTCGCTCTGTGTGACTCTCGCGCACGGTATCCCCCCCTCGCTCTGTGTGACTCTCGCGCACGGTATCCCCCCCTCGCTCTGTGTGACTCTCGCGCACGGTATCCCCCCCTCGCTCTGTGTGACTCTCGCGCACGGTATCCCCCCCTCGCTCTGTGTGACTCTCGCGCACGGTATCCCCCCCTCGCTCTGTGTGACTCTCGCGCACGGTATCCCCCCCTCGCTCTGTGTGACTCTCGCGCACGGTATCCCCCCTCGCTCTGTGTGACTCTCGCGCACGGTATCCCCCCCTCGCTCTGTGTGACTCTCGCGCACGGTATCCCCCCCTCGCTCTGTGTGACTCTCGCGCACGGTATCCCCCCCTCGCTCTGTGTGACTCTCGCGCACGGTATCCCCCCCTCGCTCTGTGTGACTCTCGCGCACGGTATCCCCCCCTCGCTCTGTGTGACTCTCGCGCACGGTATCCCCCCCTCGCTCTGTGTGACTCTCGCGCACGGTATCCCCCCCTCGCTCTGTGTGACTCTCGCGCACGGTATCCCCCCCTCGCTCTGTGTGACTCTCGCGCACGGTATCCCCCCCTCGCTCTGTGTGACTCTCGCGCACGGTATCCCCCCCTCGCTCTGTGTGACTCTCGCGCACGGTATCCCCCCTCGCTCTGTGTGACTCTCGCGCACGGTATCCCCCCCTCGCTCTGTGTGACTCTCGCGCACGGTATCCCCCCCTCGCTCTGTGTGACTCTCGCGCACGGTATCCCCCCCTCGCTCTGTGTGACTCTCGCGCACGGTATCCCCCCCTCGCTCTGTGTGACTCTCGCGCACGGTATCCCCCCCTCGCTCTGTGTGACTCTCGCGCACGGTATCTCCCCCCCCCCCCCAGCTCTGTTTAACTCTCTCGCACTGTATCTCCCCCCCCCAGCTCTGTTTAACTCTGTGTGACCATCTTTATACAGTTAGGTCAGTCCAATTCTAGGCGATTAACTTCTTGCAGGTGTGAGTCAATGCAGCAGCTTTTCAGTGGCCAAGATTTGTGGATGTGTTCGCCTCCCCCAATAGGGTTTGAATTCAGGGTTAAAATGAAACTGCATATCGCCATCTTCCCGTGGCATTGGAATGACCCCTGTATAGCCAACATCTGCCTGATCTTCATTCTATATATCTCCTGATGTGCGACACACATACTATATATTCTTTATTACCTGTTATTTCTATAGCGCTAACACATTCTTACAGAGTATATTAGGGCATTCACGTATGCCCCTTGCCCTATATTCTCTGCCACGTGTACATGTAGACATTCAGCTAGGTGTAATTATTTTGGAAGCCAATTAACCTACCAATATATTTTGGAAGTGTGGCTAAAACCCACTCAAGCATGGGGAGGATATACAAACACCACACAGTTAGGGCCATGGTGTGATCCTCATAATAGAACGCTGGGTACGCATTAGATGATATGCTCAAAGAACGATATCCTCAACTATTTACCTTGAAATCCTTGGCGCTCTCTGACCAGTTAGCTGTTCTTCTGGATGTGGCAACTATAGATGTCGCTATAGATATTTAAGATTGTACTGCCATGTACAGATAGAGGGTGTCCTTAACGATAGTGTGTACAAACTATGCAATGTGCATGGCAATATTAACATTATCTATATCTCCAAAAGAAACATCCCTCAGATTTTTATGCACAGTAGTGACACTGTATTAGAACATCAGTAATCAGTGTGGGGACACTGCTGCTTCATCAGGACCAATAACTGATGCTGCTGGTGGTCCTGATGATGCTGTAGTGTCCCTGAAAACAGCTCGCAGCACACGTTGTTTCCATGGGGCTAGGTTTTTGCAGCGACGGGTAAACGTCTCGCTGTTTGGGGGAATCCTTGCCGTCATCTGGCAGCGAGGATTCCCACAAAATATAGAATAGGGTGAGTGTCTGGCTCGGGGGTTAAACGGCGAGGGTCGCTTGTTTTTGGTGATCTTCGCCGTTTAACCCTCTCGCCGGCTGCATTGAATACAGTGAGTGCCGACTGCCTTTGGAAATAGACCTCACTACATATATAGCCCTGTCCATATGATATGGATATATAGCAACTCCCATACTCCCGCCTCCAGCCATGTGTTTGTCACACTATATTCCCCCCCCCCCCCACGCACTTCTGCATGATTATCATACATATATAGCCCCCGCTGTTATCCTTGTGTTGTCACCCGCTCACCCCTGTGTGATCCTAGTACTGTCCTCAGTGTTTATAACCCCCTTTCTGTGATACCCGTATGTTTGTGCTGGTACTTGTTTCCTAGCACGGCGCCCATCGCATACCATAAGGCATACAATGGTATGCGATGTTACGTGATGGCAGCCGATGTTATACAATTTTAAATTGTATACCATCGCATTGTATGCCATATACAATGGTATACGATTTAAAATTGTATAAGCACCCTAATGGGTGTTTTCAGTGTTAAATGTGCCCCCTATAAGATAAATAATTGTATAAGCACCGTAATGGGTGCTTACAATGTAAAAAGCACCCCCACGCCACCCGTACTATAAACGCCAACACGAAGCGTGGCGAGCGCAGGGAGGGGCGGCGGTACGCGTCCTCCGACCTTTTCATACCCCCACTATCCACTTCGGCGTGGAGCTGATTTTATATAGTGTGGCGAGCGCAGTGGAATACATGTAAAGTAATACGCGGGGCTCGCCACGCTTCGGGCTCGGTGGCTTGCTGCGCTCACCACACTATATAAAATCCACTCCACGCCGACGTGGATAGTGGGGGTATGAAAAGGTCGGAGGACGCGTACCGCTGCCCCTCGCGGGCTCGCTGCGCTCGCCACGCTTTGGGTTGGCGTTGATAGTGGGGGTGCATTTAACATTGTAAGCACCCATTAGGGTGCTTATACAGTTTAAAATCTCATCGCATGCGGGCATATGGCATGCGATGCGATACAATGCCATACGACTGAATATTGTGGGCGCCGTGCTAGGAAACAAGTACCTTTGCGCCACATACTAGTTACTTATCTTTCTTTAACCCAGAACATAGGAAGGCAGGAAGTAGTTTATACGTTATTGGATAGATAAACTAACCTAATTAATACAGTAAAGTAATATTGTAAGTAAATTTGATATAAATTGTTTTCTTGTCCCTCATATTACAGCAAGCATTAATATAATCTCTACTCCATATGATGGTAAAATAGTGGTGTATTGGGGCGTTTTGGGGTACATACAAAGTCTCTGGTTCTGTTACTGTATGATGGGGAAAATCACTCCCCCCCCCCCCCACACTTGATTTCAGTCCAATCAGTAAAGGTGTATAATATGTAATACCCCTGCCGGGGAGTTCATTGGAAGTCTGTTGTGACCATGGGGCCTTAAGAAATAGATGTTTCTGGTTTGTTCAGCTTTCAAATCTGAATTTGGTTTATTGGATAGCAAGTCTTGCATGACATTTGCTGGTTTTATCAGTTTCAAGAAATTCATAATCAGATTTGAAATCGTGAGTCTGAATCAGGACATTTGAGGGTTGTGCAGAGCATGATGATATTAGAACAAAACCTTCCTGACCTGAGGACATGTGAAACGTCATGGCCTATCTATCCACATAGTGTGTGTGTGTGTGTGACAAATGGCACTAGGCGCACCTCTAGTGTTGTAGCTTGCTCTCTCCAGGACACATGCACATGATCAGTGGTGGGGATGGCAGCAGTCAGAATACAGAAGTCTGCATCCTATTGGAGGGAATCCCAGCAGGGTGTGTGGTATGCCTTCCTACAATCGGGATCCCGACAGTCATTAGCTCAACGTCTGGATCCTGACTGGCCGGACTCGGCGTGGCCAACGCAACAAAGCCCCTTGCGGGCTCGCTTCGCCACCGCCACCTATTCTATTCTCCTTCTATGGGGGTCGTGGACCCCCATGAGGGAGAACAGCCGACAGCCATCAGGAACCCGGCCGTCTGTGTTTTTAACAGTCGGATTAATGACTGTCGGGTTCCCGACTGTTGGGACCCCGTCCGGCATTGGTCAGAATGGCTGCAGGGGCTGTTTATGGCCCCGGAGCCAGAGGTTCCCCACCCCTGGTCTAAGCATTACCCTCTGCACTGACCCGCCCTACAACCTCTTCCCGCAGACTTACGTTTGGGATGTCGAGAGTCTGCATTCCGACTTCAGCATCCTAATCAATGTTTGCATTCCGGGACTGGTGTCCATACTGTCGCATCCTGTCAACCCCCCCCTCAATCTGTGTTTAATTGCGGCCCTGGCAGCGCGTGTATGACAGATACTGCCCACAGCCACAGGGCATTCTGTTATATATAGTGGCACCTGCCACACTGCCCTGTATATATCAGCTAGGTGATCATTATACTGTATTCATCCCCATATATATATATACTGTCCACCTTTTGCCGGCACTCCGCTCTCGAAAAGACATCAATTCTGGTGCACTGCTGTAGCAATCACATATCTTCCAATGTCAGAGGCACTCGGATGAAATAAAGAAACTTCAAGCAGATGTTAGAACATGGCTGTATTATAAAGCCAAGCGCTTTCGAGGCAAGCACCTCGACGTCAGGGCACAGCAAAGTGTGCCCTGACAACCAGGTGCTTGCCTCGAAAGCGCTTGGCTATGATCCGAGTGCTTCTGACATTGGAGGATGTGTGTATATATGTTTGTGTGTGTATATATACACACACACACCCCCCCCCCCCCTCCAATGTCAGAGGCACTCGGATCATAGTCAAGCGCTTTCGAGGCAAGCACCTGGTCGTCAGGGCACACTTTGCTGTATATATATTACGGCGTTACGGTTTCTGGCTTGTGAATAATCAGGATTGTACTGTATAATGCTTTCATTGAGATTCTGGAGCCAGCATTTAAATGCTGTGGCAATCACAGCTTGCACTATTTTCATATAATAGGTGAAAACCCCTATGATTGCATAGAGGTATACCTAGATATTTGCAATTACTCTGCTGCATAACTACATATAGTGTTATACTGTCCTTATTGCCTCTTTAGTGTTTAGTACTATGGGGGGGGGGGGGGGCATCTTACCTTCCAGTCTGCGGCTCCTGGGTTTAACACCCATGTCTATTCAGTTAGCCACCCATCTTGCTGCAGATCAGCAATGTAACCCATAGGTTCAGAGTTGAGTATTCCAAAAAGGTGCCACTTGAAATCTGTTAAGAAAAGCAAATTCTGTTGCCCTTTGTGATTGGTGTTGAATAGCCCTGGGAGCTACAAGCATGCCGCAAGTCCTTTACTGTATACATGTTTGTATACCCCCCGCCCCTGTTTCTGTGCATGTGAGTGAGTCTGCAGCCTAGCCCTACACATACAGGTTAAACAGGGTGAGCATAATGTTTAAGGCCAGAAAAGGAGGCAGTATAATAGGCTTTAGAAGGTGGCCATTGGGATACCACATAATGCTGCCCGTGGTCTCTCTCAATGTCAGACAGGTAATAGAGGTGGATAGGACCTTTAGAGATAAAGGGAGACGGCCCGGCCTCTGGAAACTATTAGCAGTGCTTTTGCTGACAAGCACATAATAGTCACGCAGCGTGTTGTCTGAGGAGTCTCTGATGTTTAAAGGTTACTGTCAGCTGTTTCCCTTGGGGAAACTAATGTTGCTTTATCTGCCAATTTCTCTATTTACACACCCAGGATGCATTACTACAGGGCAGCTTCACAAAGCTTCAGTGCGATAAAACATGTTTTGGACGAGAACTTGTTTCTGCGTGAAATGAGATCAGATTAGGGCCATTAGGTGGCTAATGACACGGGTTCCTGCAGGGTAACTAATGTCACCCTATTGCTAAAGGTGACCTCGTGGTACTGTCCCTGTAATCATGAGCTTGCGTACCCTTCAGTCATAAGGGCCCCATACATTAGTCCGACTTGTCTGAGGGACAAGTCGGACTTTATTTCCCCTGCAGCTCCCCGGGAGGGGGACACACGATTAGGCACTTGATGTGCCAAACTTTGCATATGATAAATCTCATGAATTTATCATATGCAGTCCCTGGGGAGCTGCTGGGGGAGAGCCGATTCGGGGATGCAGGCTAGCTGTAGGGAACAGCTGGGCAGGGTGAGCTGACAAATAGTCAGCAGGTGGGGGACACTGGTGATCCGGGCATGGGTAGAGGCTGGCAGGGACAGCGGACACATGGGGGACGCTGGTGAAGGTGAAACGGCGAGGGGAACAGCTCACGTGCTGGGCAGGAGGACCAGGCAGCCGCAGCTGCAAGGAAGAAAAACCCAATACAAAGAATGGGGAGCCTTTAATTGGCTGAGAGCTCTCAGCCAATTGCAGATTGGCTGAGAGAGCTCTCAGCCAATCACTGACTCCCCATTCGTTTGTATTGAAGCTGCGGCTGCCTGGTCCTCCTGCCCAGCACGTGAGCTGTTCCCCTCGCCGATTCACCTTCACCGGCATCCCCCCACCCGCTGTCTGTCAGCTTCCCCTGCCAGCCTCTCTCCATGCCTGGTGTCCCCCGCCTGCTGACTATTTGTCAGCTCACCTTGCCCGGCTGTTTTCCCTGCAGTTCCCTGGCATCCCCCGCCCGCTGACCCTGCAGATAAGATTTAGGAAGTCTTATGTGCGACTGCCCGATTCTGATGCGCACGGGACCGTGCATCGGGTCGGCCAGTGTGTCAAAACATGTGATTTGGGACGATTTCACGGCCAGATTCATCTGAATCGGGTGAAATCGGGCCCAAATCGCATAATGTATGGGGGCCTTAAGGGCGGTATTCAATTATTTTTACGAGCGGTACTGACTGCTCACTGTCACAGCTCGCAATGTCCGTATTCAAATGACCCCCTGCACACAGCGACATGGAAAAGGCATGTGTGGCCGCTAAAACAGCGAGGCTCGTGGCTAAATGCAGCAGGCTCCCTGCATTAGCCGCAAACCTTGACAGCGAGGATAGTTCCTGGCTTTAACCGGTTTTATCATCGAATAATTCAGTTGTTGCTCCAGTTGGGGGCTGTTACTTCTCGGCACGCCCAAAAGCACCAGGTTTAGCCGCGCAAGATGACTAAACCTGACTAACGTAACGGCTGCAAATCGTGTTCAGGTTCCCAAATGGGACACTGCACACGTCAGCTGGTGATGCTATGATGGTTATATCTTCCTACCCCATGAAATCCATGCCACCCCATGGGGAACGCTGTTTCCAGTCACTTATTTAGGGTTGCTCATTCCGTCTTCCAGAAGTCTTCCCTTCTCTGTTGGAGTTTTCCCTCCTTTTTTTTCTTTTTTTTTTTTGGGCTAAACAAGCACTAGTAGTAGTGTCCCTTTCATGGGATGATTCATTGGGGTATTTTGGGCACCTGTTGGAGTAATTCAATTGTTTCTCCAATCCGGTGCCTGAAGAAGCGGCAGAACTAAAGTCCTGCCCATGGTGTGACAAGTGTCCGGTTGTCGTCACCTAGGGAGACTGCGAGCAGTAAAGTCAGTGCTCGCGCCTAAATAACAATCCAACTGCCCCTGTCGGTCTGTAGTCTTTGTGACTTCATCTGTTCAGCTTTGGGCTAATGTCCATGTAATATAAATGTATATAATCAGTCTTATAGTGTGTACAGACGGTAAGATATGGCTTCCGATGTTGCCGATATAGTTAACATCGGAAGCCATATCGCATGCAGATCACATGTGTTTTTTTTAGGGCTTGCGAGCCCGATGTGCTGCCGATGCATGCTGCTGTGTGAGCGCATATCGGTAGCCAGAGGGCAGGCAAGACTATATAGTGCAGATCTGCACTATATATAGTCTAAATTGTCCCTCTGCATGCCTGCCGTGCAATGCGATCTGATCGCATCGGGACTCGCATAGCACAGCATATCGCCCCCATGTGTACACACCATTAGAGATCACATGACTACTTTTCCTGTGACATCAGGGGGTTTACATGGGAAAGCAGGTTGTCCTCTGGGGGCCAATCAGGTGCTGATAAGGGTTGGATTCCCAGCTGCTGTGTGGGGTGGGATAGTCTGTCCCACTGGAAGAAAAAAAGGCGAGCACAATAACACTGCGCTGCTTTCAGGAGAAAGGAATTAAAATACCGCCATGGGATAAAAATAATTTATAACACACATTTATTTCATCTGGGAGGTTTCCACACGATCAGCTTTGGGGAAACCTCCCAGATCTTAAGTTTGAAGTCATTATAGAAACAGGATTTGGACAATACTAACTTTCTGGTATCAGGAGAGACTGGTGTTTTATATGGTATAATTTTCTTGGTTTAAGAGTATCACGCCATGCTGCTACAATCATTTTCTTCTATTGTTTTTAATTATATTTGAATTTTTAAGTGAGTTTCTATGAAATAAATGTGTTATATATGTTTATCCCATGGTGGTATTTGAATTCCTTTCTCCTCAAAGTAGCGCAGTGTTATTGTGCTCGCCTTGTGTACATGGTGCTGTATTGCTGTTGCTGGCTATTCCCTTCATCCCCATGACTTGTCACTGTGCAGCTTCATAACGCAAGCATTCCAAGTAGGATACATAAGGTTTAAAGTATTGGCCTCCCATTATAAAGCCAGAACAAGTAAGCTGAGCCAGTCATCCAAGGCAATGGGGCATCTTGCCGGCCTGCCAAGCTCTGTGCAGAGGCTCTGTCATTGCTGTTGCGTCTTACCTTTATTCTCTGTGACACAGGCTGTCATTAAAGAGCAGGCATTGCAGTCTATAATACTGGCCCCTCCCCCTCATTTACATAGTGCACCAATGGTTCCAGAGCAATAATAGAGAACACAAGTCACAGGTCTGGTCATGGTTCCTGGCTGGGGAATTGGCTGTGTGAATCCTGGTGCAGTCCTCCAAGGGCAGCCTTCATTTCTCTCAGGGGCTGGTCCACCCCACAGTACCAAAGAACTACCACAGGGTGGTCTCTCTGCACTGATGTCAGTTTAGTCCCCAAATTGTCACCCTAGCTAGAAATCGTGCAGCTCTGGGTGATGTGGTGAACAAAAGTCTGAGATGGAAAAGATTTCCCTCACACAGACATAACTGTAATGCGGGACACGCTGAGGAATCTGTACGCTCTTTGCTTCGTGTCTCTTCCTGTGAGACCTGTATCTGTAGCCTTCAGCTGGAACATCTGGGAAAGGCGAATCTATAGCCCTGGAGCCAGGGCTCCTTCTGCGTCATCATGTTTAAGTCTCTGGTTTAAAGGGAGGCCGCTATAGTTGGGATCTTGTGGATGAGCAGGGAATGGGAATTATACATAGGGGATCGGAGTAGGCTGTGTTCATTGGACATGCTGTGGGGGCTGTAAGTGTAAAATCAGTATGACTACTGCTCAGTGTATGGTGCCCAATGGCAAGATTGCATTTGATTTGTCTAAACTGAATGATCCAATGCTTGAGCGACAGGTTTGGTCTGTGTGACCTGCTGTGTCCTGCACAGGACAGACATTTGTCCCGTTGGCGATGTGTGGCTGATTTACTTGTCTAGCGCTGTGGTTGACATAACCAGGTTGATGGTGTTACACACATGACCATTGTGGCAGACAGACTAACTTTCTGCAGCTTTCCTACTATGGGAGTGATCCTAATGTTCCGTGCACCCCAAGCTGAGCGTCTGTCTGAGCAATTCAATTATTGCTGCAGGCGCCCATTAGCCCCTGCAGTCATTTTTATGTCCTCTGGAGGTGAAGGAAAGTGATCAGTAGTTTGGCAAATGAAGAACTTTAGACAGGTTTAGCCTCCTTATGCTGCTAATCCCGGGCCGGTCATGTACGTCAGCTACTTATGGACACCCAGCAGGGTGCGCAGAACATTTGAGTCGCCTCTCTGTGGTGACTTTTATGGTTCTGGCTCCGTCTCTTACAGGACCATTGACAGAAGAGCGGCTCGCTGTAGAAAGGTTAATGCGAGCAAGTACCCGTTATATCGATCATTCTCTTATTTGTTGCAGTCTGTGAGCCTCTGTGCTGCTGTGAGCTTTATTTGTACAGCCCTGCCATGCTCTCGGCTGTATAAGCGTTGGCATTGAGAGGTTGGATTAGTAGACGTCATTGCCCAACATGGGGATAAGTTCCCTCTTCGTCAGCTCTCCAGTTTCTCGCTTTATTACTTAAGCACATTCCAAGATATAACTGATCATTTGCTCGGTGCTGCGCTCTGCCTAATGTTTGATAAGCCACATGGGTCAATTGGTTATTTACAAATAACCAGTTGTCCCATATGACATGAACAACATTAGGCAGAGCGCAGCACCGAGCAAATGATCAGTTATTTATATAACTGTCCTAGTTGGGTGCAGCAGCTGGTAGCGAATCGCCCATTCTGACGCACTTACACCTGGAAGATTCTAAATTCCAAACTGAAATGCACCTGGCTGTAGTCTCTCTAGTTGTTCCCCAATAGAGCGGTTCCTCCCTTGTCGCTGTCACCTTCCTTGTGAACTTGAGTTTGTCTTGTGTCCAGATATAACTCGTCTGTAATTCCCTTCTCTTCACCCCAGAAGGAGGCTCAGGAAGGAGGAGCCATGACTGAAATCAGTGACCTCGACCGGCAGATTGAGCAGCTGAGACGCTGTGAGCTCATCAAGGAGAGTGAAGTTAAAGCCCTTTGTGCCAAGGCCCGGTGAGTGCCCAGCTTACTTACTGTTCTTCCAGCGGGTCCTTCTCCTGTTCTGTCACACGACCATGTGATCTAGTCTGGTGGCAGGTGCTCAGATCTGTGAAAGGGGCGGCCAAACCTGTCCATAAGATCTACCAACAGTTCCGGTCTCTCCGGCAACCCGTGGATCTGTAGTAGGAATGAATGCAGCAGGTTTGAAATGTGACTGTTGGTAATGACGACAGAAAACGTGGACCATTGGTAGATCTCAGGACCGGTTTGGCCAGCCCTGATTTACAGCATCATAATGTAAAGCCTTGTTTATATTAACTGAGAAGCCTGGTGTGTAATCAGACCAAACCCTCCTAATAGCAAGCTGCTCCTTGTAAATATACCTAATGGGGAGTACTGAGCTGCTCCAGAACTACACATCGCGTATACGCCATTGCAGTCTGGGGGTGGATGAGACACGTGCACCCCTGTAGTATAAAGCTTATGTTGACCACTAGTCTTGCCGTAGCTTTCAGGTGAATGTAAGATGTCACAGGGGTGCAGCTGAACAGCGATGGCTGGTATGGGACTCCTTGGGGAAATGCTGCCAATGTCTTGGTGCTGACTTAATGTCTGTTCTGCAGGGAGATACTAGTGGAAGAAAGCAATGTGCAGAGGGTGGACTCTCCAGTCACGGTAAGGAACATGTGTATGCTTCATTTGGTTGTGCGGGGCCACAGAATACATATGGGCCCCACCAGTGTTGTGTATTTGTGGTAATTCTCTCTGTTTATCCTGCGCAGGTGTGTGGCGACATCCACGGCCAGTTCTATGACCTGAAGGAGTTGTTCAGGGTGAGTACCTGCAGCTCAGTGCTGATTACTGCCCCCAGCCTGCAGCGCCACCAGGTGGTGGCCGGTGTACTACAACGTTCTGCATGGAGTAAATGTTCCTAACCTGTAAACTCTTCCTCAATCCCTCATTTCTGAATGTTCCACTTACAGGTTGGGGGGGACGTCCCGGAAACAAATTACCTGTTCATGGGCGACTTTGTTGACCGTGGCTTTTACAGCGTTGAAACATTCCTTCTCCTCCTAGCTCTGAAGGTAAGAAATTCACAGAACTCGCACGTTCACCACCTGTCTGACCAAATGCAATGGTACAATAACAGAATATTGCATGGCCTCCTGGATCTTGCAGGTCCGTTACCCTGACAGGATCACACTGATTCGTGGGAACCACGAGAGTCGACAGATCACACAAGTCTATGGTTTCTATGATGAGTGTCTGCGCAAATATGGTTCGGTTACAGTATGGCGGTATTGCACAGAGATCTTCGACTATCTAAGCCTGTCTGCCATCATCGATGGAAAGGTGAGAACCAGTCGGCCAAGGATTCTTGTACTAATTCTTTGGCAAATCTGGGTACCTGGGCTTCATAGTAACATAGTAATTAAGGCTGAAAAAAGACGTTAGTCCTTCAAGTTCAACCTATGTAATACCCCTTTCAGACATATGGCAAATTCCCAGGTTTTTGTACATGAACGCGCATCAACCCGGGATTTTGGTATGTCTGAAAGGGTCAACCTGGGTGTTAAAAAGAAGGGTCGGAGACCTGGGTTGAGGACCTGGGATTTAAGACCTGGGTTGACCCTTTCAGACATATGAAAAACCCGGGTTTTTCAGCAAATTACTGGGTAGAACTGCCTCACCCGGTAATTTGATGCTGTAAGTGGGAAAGGATGCAGGCTGCACCTGGGAAAATGACCCAGCAGTCAAAATGCCTGGTAATTCCCGGCTAGTATGTCTAAAAGGGGTATTACTTGTAACTACTGACGTGAATGTCACATCTATAGGATTCCCTTAGTAGCCAAAATGCATCCAGTTTTGATGTAAATTCATTAACAGTAGTTGCTGTAACCTCCCCCACCGGCAATGAGTTCCAGAATGTTACTGCTCTAATGGTGAAGAATCCTCTTCTTCAGTACGGTATATCTTTTCCTGGAGCCTCAGTACATTCCCGCGTGTCCTAAGTATAGGCCTGTTAGTGACCAATCATCTCCCAGTTCCATATGATTCCCAATCCTGTATGTGAACATAGTAATCATATCACCTCTCAACCTCTGTTTCTCCAGTGATAACATATTCAGCCTGGTTATCCTATCTTTGTATTCTATTGATTCGAGACCTTTTACTAGCTTAGTCGCCCTTCTCTGTACCTGTTCCAATTCATTTATGTCCTTTTTAAGGTGCGGTGCTCAGAACTGAACACAATATTCCAAGTGTGGTCTCTCTAATGCCTTGTAAAGAGGCACTATCACATTGTCATCCCTTGAACCCATTCCCCTGTTAATGCATGTCAGTGTGTGGTTTGCTTTTGCTGCTGCACTTGAGCAGACTGCACTATTACCCAATTTATCATCTATGATGACCCCCAAGTCCTTCTCTACAGCAGCATTCCCTATAATAACTCCATTTAGCCTATAAGCAGCTTGTTCATTGTTCCCGTTATGAATTACTTTAGTTATCGACGTTAAACTGCATTTTCCAGTTTATGTAAGTCACATTGTAGTGTTGTCACATTGTAGTGTTGTCACATCCTCTCCTGAGCTAATTACGTGTCATCCACAAATATTGCAATTTTACTCTGTCACTGTCCTATATCATTAATGAATATATTATACACTGTGGGTCCCAATAATGAACCTTGCGGGACTCCCCTTTGGACCTTACCCCAGCTGGAATGTATGCCATTTACCACCACTCTGTCCCATATTGTGCAACCATGCTGGCTATGTTAGTATGGCTATTACTAGGGTCATAGCTAGTTTGGGGCCACTCTGATGTGAGGAACCGGTATGTAAGATGAAGTAGTTTGGCGAGATGGCTTATGCTTCCATAATTCATTTGGCAAATGCTCTATAAATAGGTTTTCACGCATGTAATGTTCTGCTGTTAATGGCCTGTGCGTGATTGTGAAGTCCCAAACTCTCTCTCCAGATCTTTTGTGTACATGGCGGCTTATCCCCATCAATACAGACCTTGGACCAGATCCGAACCATTGACCGCAAACAGGAAGTTCCCCATGATGGGCCTATGTGCGACCTCCTCTGGTCTGATCCAGAAGGTAACTCATTGTTACCTTTTACCGTAACTGCTCTTCCATGTCTGCCGTCTCTATCCAAGCTGATCCTGGTGTCTCTTACCTACAGATACCACTGGGTGGGGAGTGAGCCCACGGGGAGCCGGCTACCTTTTCGGCAGTGATGTCGTAGCGCAGTTCAATGCTGCAAACAACATAGACATGATCTGCAGGGCACACCAGCTTGTTATGGAGGGGTACAAGTGGCACTTCAATGAGACGGTCCTGACTGTATGGTCTGCGCCAAACTACTGTTATAGGTAAGCTTAGGCCTGTATGTGACACAAAGACCATCTCCAGGGTGTAGCGCTCTCTAACGGCACTCTTGCTCCTGTCTAGATGTGGAAACGTAGCTGCCATCCTCGAGCTGGACGAGCACCTTCAGAAGGAGTTCATCATTTTTGAAGCTGCTCCTCAAGAGACCAGAGGCATTCCCTCCAAGAAACCAGTCGCCGACTACTTCCTGTGACCTGCCCCTTCAATTCTGGGCCTCTCCACTATTTCCTCCTGATGTCTCGAACTTCCAAGCGCCTCTTTCCCCTTTCTCTCTGGCTGCGGCACCAGAACATACCATGGGGAAGAACCTGCAGACTTTGCATCTCTCTCTGCTCCGTGTTTAGGTCTTGTGAGGGGATAACGTACTTCCAACGAGGTGGAGGGAGTGAGGGGAACATGTATCCAGACTTGGGGTGCACTGTATTAGGATGCTGGGGGGGTAGAGGAGCAGTGCTCTGCAGGCTGCAGAATGGAGCAATGTGTTTTGTGTCTCAGGAAAGGGGATTTTTCTTAATGCTCTGCAAGACTTTCATAGGGGGGGTGCAACCAGAGCGTGTATTCATAGGGAGGAAGGGGGGCACGTTGGGGGTGGTATGCGAGGAAACCAAAATCCTTTCACTTTTAGATGTTTGTAGGAGTTTCTTCCTATATTTTATAAATTCCTAAAACCTGAATCAAGTCATTCCTCATACAGTCCCAAGTCCCCTCCCTTGGAGGTGGTGTGACCCCACTGCGATGATGCTAGTTTGGAGTGCCTTAGTGCATACAGACCCTGGGCCCACAATCCCAGCAGGACTGAGAACGATGTGCGGTTCCCATTGCCATATGATCAGTCCCCGTGCCACAGATGTACACTTGGTTTTTGTTCCCTTTAGTTCCTTATTGTTTCCGATCTCCACTTTTTCAGGTAGATACCCGTTCTCTTGTCTCCGTTCCCTCCCCGTGTAGCTGTAGTCTCATCAGACAAGATACATTATCAAGTGCTGAAACGCAGAGCACTGCAGGGGTCGGCTCCCGGGATACCGCCAGCCCGTCTCGGGCTGCTACAAGTGATGTCTTACCATTTATCCTCCAACATAAATGCTCTGTGTTATTCCTCCTTTTATATCTGTGCTCTGTACATGTGGAAGAAGACAGTCTCCTTTTGTTCCCAGAGTCGGCTGCATCATGCGCATCTCGGTCAAAGTTTTTATTATTTTTTATTTTACTTTTTTTGGTAGATACAGCCACAAGTCTGCTAATAAAACAAGAAAAAGGATTAAAAAAATGGAAATATCACGCAATGCATTGTGGGTTGTCTTTAATCTTCCAACTCTTCTGTTGCGGCTCTGTGCAGTGTTCATGGGGGTTGGACTGTGTTGGGAGACTATTTACTGCCCGTTGTGGTGGTACACATTAGACTGGTGGCACCATGCTCCTTACTATACACCGGCGCGTTGCCTGTTCCGGCCCCTGTGTCCTTGTTACAGTTTAATGAGACCGTACATGGAAGCGTGGGATCTTTGTGGCTGCTGCTGCAGCACCCTCTGTTCTAGGAGGAAATGGTAAATGTCTAGGCTCCAGGTGCAATGCTATGTGGATCTTGGGGGCAGGCTACTGTAAGGTATTGTGTAGCTTTGTCTTCTGGCATAATAAATGTAATGTAACATTTTATTACAATATCTAGGCTTGAGAGTGACACAAGAAGCTGGTGTCTAGGTGTAGGAGCTTTATTGTACAGAAGAATGACTTCTGTAACACGAATGCTGCCCATACACTTGTGAGATATTGCATGCAATCATTCGATTTCGACCACATCTGGCCGATAAATCGAATGATTGTATGCTTTTTTAAGAGGACATTCGATGCGATGCGCGGGCATGCCGGTCGAATGTCGGGTCTCAAGATCTTGTGTTGCACATAATATTTATCGAATTGCAGGAGCAATCGCATGTGCTTGAATGCAATCCGCAGGTGTAAGGGGGGGGGGGGGGTGGAGGGAATGCTTTTTCATCGGTGTGGGGATGGGGAGAGGGGGGCGGAGGGACCGCTGTCAGTGTGGGAGACGGCGGTGTTATGTAGTGCAAGAAGTAGCGCTAGCGGGGGTCAGTCAGCGGTGGCGGTAGAAGTAAACACTGGGCAGCCCTCTGGTTGAGAGCTCAGCCAATCAGATGGCTTCCCAGTGTTTAAACAATTCTGCCGCCACCGCTGACTGACCCCCGCCACCCGTTAGCACTAGCACTTCTTGCGCTACATAACATCTGCCCTCTTCCAGCACCTCACACTCTGCCCGCCCTCTTCCAGCACCCTATGTGCCATCTCAAGATGGCATGTGCCATGCCAGGTGCTGCAGAGGGGGCACTTTAGCACTACAAGATGCCATACGGTACGATGGGCATCGCACTGCGATGTCGCATCGAATATGATCGTACTAGTGTATGGGCAGCATTCGTGTACCCATACACACAACTAGCATCTGGCGGTCCCCAGGGCTTACTGACTTCCCTATTCACCCACTATATGCTGGGCACCTGCTACTAGGACCTCTCGCCACATTGGCAGCGCTTTGCTCCACAGGCCGTCTGTGATGTCGTTTTGGGCTCAGGCTGATATCCTGTCATTGTAAAGATGGGATTGTGAAATGGCTGTTATTGATTTACATAAAAGCGTTTCACCTGGTTTTCTGTATGTATATTTACCTTACCACTGTGAGGGAAGTTAGTCCCTGGATGGCTTAAACCAGGCATGTCTAACGTTGGCCCTCCAGATGTTGTGAAACTACACATCCCAGCATGCATTGCCAGTTTTGCTATTAGAGAATGCTAAAACTATTGCAAAGCATGCTGGTATGTGTAGTTTCACAACATCTGGAGGGCCAACGTTGGACATGCCTGGCTTAAACCATGTAAACATAAAATCCTGGGTATTATGGTGTGCAATGTGCCGTGGGGTAGTGCTTCACCTTCTCAGTTCTGGGCATAGCTTGAGCTTTTCTGGCTTCCTGTAGAATGTGACATTCCATGATACTGTTGCCTTCAGCAACTGACAGGCTGGAGCTGTGCAGTGATGGCACTGCTGTCAGTGTCTGAGAGCTGCCCTATCACAGGACTGAGCTCTGCTGCTGCAGCAGGTGAATGGTGTCCCAGGCTAAGAGATGCCCGCTCTGATTACCGCTGTAACTAAGATAGGGGGGGGGGGGGTCAGGTGCCGTGCTGAGGCAAAAGGAAAGATAGATGTCAGCTACTGTTGAACTGCACGTCCCAGAATGCCTTACAACCGCTTTAGCGTGGGCAGATTTGAACACACTGACAGGACATTCTGGGATATGTAGTCTCACACCAGTGAGTGTGGCTCCTGTTATACAGTGCCTCAATATAAAAATAGAATAATATGTATGTTAATTCCTGGGAATTCTGCAGCTCTCACTTTTATGATTGACTCCTGGAATTACAAAGTGAGGAGTGATGTGCTTCCACACACTCACTCACTCTCTCCCTGCTGTGCTGGTCAGTCATTCATTTTGCCAAAAGAAATGACCTTTTGCAGGTTTGCTAGATGACCCACGTTCTCTAATACTGGTAGAGAAGTGGGTGGGTCCTTGTTGCCTGCAATCAATGCCCAGGTTGGCTGCATGCTGTTTCTCTGCAGTAACTGACAACTGCAGGCTAATAATGGCTTGTGCTCTTATTGTGTGTGTCTTTCACTACATCTCTTCGGCTTAATCTCCTAATAATGCCCCAATTATTAAATATTTTTGTAGTTTTCGTGTTGGACGATGCATTCTTACCTCTAGGTCATCTAGCCAGCACGCGATGATATGTTATACCATTGTGTTTCTCCCCCCACCCCACACACAGGTGCGTTCTGGCTTCCACTTCCAACCGAAGAAAGCATTAGTGGGTACTTATGTAATATCTGGGCTCCTGTTTCTCTTATGAGACCGCGGTGCTCGCCACACTATATAAAATCAACTCCATGCGTAGTTGGATAGTAGGGGTATGAAAAAGTGGGGTGCATTTAACATAGGAGCCCAGATAATACATAAGTACCCATTAGTGACTCCGACCTTCAACTTAAAGCCCCGTGCACCGTAGGTGGCAGATAGTTAACCACATTGAGCATATCTGTAAGAAGGGTACATTCTGAGCCATCTCTTTCAAAGGAATGTGGTTGTTTATTTGGGCTTAAATTATTTATTTTGATCATTGACAGAAGGCTGTTTGTTTTTTCAACAAATTATATTTTATTATTTTATAGATAACATGAACAAAGTAACAAATGACATAAATGTGGTAAGCAATGTTGGTCGGAAATATAAGCAGTCCTGTAACACAGGAATTAGAGGTGCAGCTACAAATGGGAGCACAGGCACATGGCACATGGCTTATGGTAACTGGTCCTGCCCACTTATCATGTGTCATCACCCTTGTGGGGTGGTCTGGTCACTGCAGCTGGGTACCTGGCAGACATGTTCTTTGGAATACTTTCTCCGGCTATGATTTCCATGGAACAGTTAACAAGCACGTTGTGACCCTGCGTATTGCATACAAGGATGTGATCTAGAGAGTAACCGTCCAAAAAGCTTCTATCCCCAAGCCAGCGCGTGTGCCTACTACTGCAAAGGGAACAAAATCTGCCCCCTCTCTGGTAATTCTATTGTTAGAAGCAGAACCAGTGTGCCCTGGCAGGCATAGGAGGACTGATAGTCTGGGGCTGGAGCTCCCCCTGCAGGCTGCTGAAGAAACAGGTGTTTTGAAGAATGTTTTACAAGTGAATTAATAGAAGTTCCTGTAGGTGAGGATGGTACATTTACATCTTCCTGTGTACTGGGGCTGGCTGATCAGATGTTAGCGGATGGGGAGGTGTGAAACAAGACACTGGGATGAAAGGGGATTGGGGGGTGGTGACAAATGGTGTCTGAGGTATGGGGAGGAGGTGCAGGTGTGTGAACAGGAGGACACTAATGAGAATGCAGCTGCTCAGTGCTAGGTGGCCTATGCCTTTCTGGGCACGGTGTTGCATGGGAATGCTGGTACTTGTAGTTCCATGGTAGCTATAGATGGCCTAACCCTGGTTCAGAAGCTCTCTTGGGGATACATTTACTGAAATGGGCGTTTATTGAAGATGGTAACCAATCAGACTCTACTTATTTATATCTAGAAGATCATAGATTCTCATCTTGCAGCTCGGTTACAGAAGGACACTGGTTACAGCATATTCCTTCATGCCAGTGGTTCCAAACTTGTCCTCCAGTTGAGATGCAGTTAGTATCCCGGCACTTTGTCCCTCCATGGGTGTCCATGACACCCATAGAGGGAGAATAAATGAGTGTGCCGAGCGTAGTGAGCCCGCAAGGAGGGGGGGGGGGGGATCCACGTCCCCCACCGCCTTGTCGGGATTTCCCACCAATCCCCTCCAATTACTTAACAGTTCAGGCTTTAAGGATATATATGGCTTAATTAAATTGATTGAGATACTAATTGTCAGCTGTAATTGAACCTTGATATGCCTATACCCTGAACTATTTGTGTATGATTAGGATCACAGCTTTCAAAGTTTGTCTCTTTATTGTATGAATGGTGCAGACATATACAGGGCATGTGCACACACATAGAAACACACGGAACAATGTTTAATGCAGTCAGGATACGGAACACACAGGTTGGTGGGAGAGATCTGTGCTTCCTCCGCTCGGACCTGGAAAATGTTCTCGGGTGGCTGCTCCTTACAGCCAGTAATAAAGATGGTGGTGACAGAGAGGAACATGTAACCATCCCCTGGAATTCTACATTTCCACTAATGTAGTGATTGTGGGTCCTGGAATGGCGCTCTGGCAATTCATTGCAGTTACCCTCTCTGTCCTATTCAGTCCTTCTCCGTTACCGGTGTCTGTGATGTCAGCAACTACAGTGACAGCATTCAAGTTCATGAGCCGTAATATGTAACACACACACACAACCTACCCCCCCCCCCCAGCTCTTTTAGATTGTGCCGAGTAGTTACTGTGGCTTAGGCAGTCACAGCAGACTCTGCCCAGTGCCAACAGGCCAGGCAGCTGTGGTGTACACACACACACAGAAAGGGTTATATACATTGGGGATCACACTGTGTTACAACAGTGGGCAGAGGCGGTGCCAGCTTGGCCCCCACGGTGTGTCCAATCGCTGCCCACTCCGCACACATCTAGGAGTTCTCTTCTGCTAGATCCTGGCCAAGGCTTTCTTGGCGCAGCGTCTGCAGAGCATTGCTCTTACATCCATCCTCCACCTGTGTACAGACGTTGAAGTTGAGGACCTGAAAATGGCAGCCCAAGCTTGGGCCCGGAGTTGGAGAGGAAGTGTTGGAACCGGATGTCGGAATTCTTGGGGTACCCCCGAACTTCCTCTTGCCGGCCAGTTGGGGTAAGAGCACAGGATCCTGGGCCGTAATCGCCTGCACAACCTATGTCCTGGCTGTAAAGCCTGTAATCCGCTTGGCTGTCATAGAGGTGAGTGGCTTCATGGGGCCCCTGAAATGGTGGCGGGAAGCGCTGTAGGGTGGGTGGCCGCCGGGGCCCCGGGCCCTGTGATACAGCTGGTTCAGGTGCACTGGTGATAGAGAGAAAAAGACTGAGAAACTTGTTTCCGCTATACATAGACAGGATTAGACAACCATATAACACTTGGTGCCCATGCACAGATACTCACCATGTGTACATTGCGTCGTCCCTGGAGGACTGCAGCTCCGGGTACACCTGGCTCTCAGGCTGCAGGTACGTCTCTGTACTCTGGGGGTTCATCTCTATGGTAGCCCCTTGGTCCTGATTTGCTGTCATCGGGAGCGGGGAGGGGTCGGCGGCTTCAGTGGAGGGAGGCGTTGGATCTGGCGGTGTTATGGGGTGGAAAGAACAGTCCGGACTGGGCAATGGGATACCCAGACCCCCTCCTAGATCCAGAGTGGAATCACAGGGTCCCGAATACAGAGGTCTCTTACATTCCGCTAGGAGAGGGGAGAAAGGAACAATTAACACTTCCATAGGCTGACATATCTATAAAGGGAAGAGTCTCTTCTTCTAAACCAAATCAAACAAGCATCAAATCAGGGTCAGGTATTAATTATGGGGGATTTTAATTTACCCGACATTGATTGGGAAAACGAAACAGGTAAATCAGCAAGAAGCAATGGGTTCTTAAGCTTACTTAAAGACCAGTTTATTACACAAACGGTAGAAACTCCAACTCGTGATGAGGCGCTCTTGGACTTAGTATTAACAAATAACACAGACTTAGTTTCAAACACAAAAGTAATTGAACAATTAGGGAATAGTGATCACAATATGGTTTCACTGGAAATCAACTTCAGTAAATTACATCAAGAAGGATCTGCAAAAATACTAAACTTCAGAAAAGCGAACTTTGAATTATTCAGGGAAGCTCTAACAGGAATTGGGTGGGAAACTGTTATGGAGGGAAAAAATGCAGAGGAAATGTGGGATACTCTAAAAAAGGTGCTTGATTCACTAACTATTGAATACATTCCTAAAGTAACTAAAGGTAAATTCAACAAAAAAAAGCCACCATGGTTGGACAAAGAAGTAAGGTCAGCTATCAACAATAAAACCAGAGCCTTTAAATTCTATAAAAATAACTTGAATGAGGAGGCGTTCGCAAAATACAAAGAATCAAACAAAACTTGTAAAGGGGTAATCAAAGCAGCTAAAATATTATATGAAGAGCGCATAGCCACTGAAAGCAAAACCAACCCAAAGAAGTTTTTTAAATACATAAATAGTAAACGTTTAATTAAGGAAAACATAGGCCCACTAACTGATACTAGTGGAAAAAGTGTTACTGAGGACAAGGGAAAAGCAAAACTGTTAAATGAGTTCTTCTCATCAGTATTTACTAAGGGAGAGCAGACTGTGAAACGAACATTTACCACAAATGGGACAAATAAGCCAGATCTCATTGTGGATTTCACGCCAAAGGAAATAATACTGAGGCTAAGCAAACTCAAAACAAATAAGTCACCAGGGCCAGATGGGATTCATCCGAGGGTATTAATGGAATTAAGGGATGAACTAGCTACCCCCCTACATTATATCTTTAGCAAGTCACTATCGTCAGGTATAGTACCAAAAGATTGGAGAATAGCAGAGGTAGTGCCAATATTCAAAAAAGGAAAAAAGGAAGATCCCGCTAATTACAGACCCGTTAGTTTAACATCAATTGTGGGTAAACTATTTGAAGGATTTTTAAGGGATGGTATCCAGGAATATTTAGATCATCACCGTCTACTCAGTACTAACCAACATGGGTTCGTGAAAAATCGTTCATGCCAAACTAATCTACTAGGGTTCTATGAAGAGGTTAGCAAAAACCTCGATAATGGAAATGCTGTAGATGTGATTTTCCTAGATTTCGCTAAAGCATTTGATACTGTCCCACACAAGAGATTGATTAATAAAATGGAGAACCTAGGATTGGGTGAAAATATCTGCAGATGGGTAGGGAATTGGCTATGTAATAGAGAACAAAGAGTGGTTGTGAATGGTGCCGTATCAGATATGATACCGGTACTAAGTGGAGTGCCCCAGGGTTCGGTTTTGGGGCCCATTTTGTTTAACATTTTTATTAACGATATTGGGATAGGGTTACTCAGCAATGTATCCATCTTTGCGGACGATACAAAACTTAGCAAAGTCATCAAATCACCAGAAGATGTCACCATGCTTCAAAATGATCTTGCAATTCTAGATGAGTGGGCAAAAAAATGGAAGATGAGGTTCAATGTAGATAAATGTAAGGTTATGCACCTTGGGAGACACAACCAGTGTGCAAGTTACAACCTTAGCGGAGAGGAACTGGGTAATTCCATACTTGAAAAGGATCTAGGAGTCCAAATAGACAGCAATCTAGGATGTAGTGCCCATTGTAATGTAGCTACAAAAAAGGCCAACAAAATTCTGGCATGTATTAAGAGGGGAATGGAAACTAGGGACTCAAGGGTAATTATGCCACTATATAAAGCATTGGTGAGACCTCACCTAGAGTACGGAGTACAGTTCTGGGCCCCACACTATAAAAAGGACATCATAGAATTAGAAAAAGTCCAAAGGCGAGCAACAAAGCTTATTAGGGGAATGGAGAATTTAAGCTACGGGGAGAGATTAAGCAATTTGGGACTATTTACATTAGAAAAGAGACGTTTAAGGGGGGACATGCTCAACATGTACAAGTATATCAAGGGCCAATATAAGGAACTGTCACACACCCTATTTTCTACTAGAAAGGAATCTAGGACGCGAGGGCATGAGTATAGATTAGAAGAAAAAAGATTTCATTCAGCTAGTAGAAAGAATTTCTTTACGGTCAGAACAGTCAAACTCTGGAACTCTCTTCCCAGAGAGGTGGTAACGGCTGGCTCATTAAATGCGTTCAAGGCAAAGTTGGACAAACATTTACTGGAGAAAAACATCCATGGGTACAAATAAGAAATATAATTTGTCTGTAAAATACCAGAACCTACCAAATCAGCGATGGATATCTATACCAGGTTGAACTAGATGGACGCAAGTCTTTTTTCAGCCTTACCTACTATGTAACTATGTAACTATCTATGTACTCTAAGATGCGCTTTGGCAATGTTTGGGTCACCAGCTGTTGGGGAACTACAAGTACCAGCACATGCTGAGATGGTATAAAGCGGTACCTCTGATGGCAGTACAGCCAGCTCTCTGTAGTCATTGCCAGGCATGGCAGTAGTAACGCTACCTCTTCTCTGGTGCCATGGGAATAAATGCACCCACCCGCAGACTGAAGGTGGCATGTTGGCAGAGAGTACTTGCACTTACGTGGAGTGAAGGTCTCTTCTTCCTCTTCTATATTAATCGGTTTCCTCTTCACCCTCACGGAGCGATCTCTACAAGAAGCGCAGAGATACGTTGTCACAATTATAGCAATTAGTACAGGGCGTAAAGCAGGTAGTGAGGACATTTCCCGGTTCCCTGCAGTCTGCGATCCATTCACCTGGTCATACAGACTCGCCTTGTGAACTTTTCAAAAAATATTCAAGAATTATGACGCTATCTTGAGATTGTGCAGCTAACGAACCAATGAAATCCGTGTTTGTCAATCACCAATGGAAGAAACAGTGCACAGAAAAGATCACATGGTACCTTCAGCACTATCTCTGGTGACATATATAGAATGAGACCGTACAATTAAGACGGAACACAATACATAACTTTATGAGAATAAGGTCACTGCAGCTTCATGAGTCCCAGATGAAGTAACACTTTCCCAAATCTGCAATAGATAATCTCCAAATCCCCCACAAATGTTTTTTTTTTTTGGAGAAAACACAACAATTTGGTGTAGTAGGTTTAACACACGGAGCGATATTTAGGCGAAGGACACCAGTATGAAACGCATTAAGTGTGTGGGGACTGTCCACCTTAGATCTACTGCTCTGCAGGGCCGGATTATAATGGGGGCACAAGGGGTCAGTGCCCATGGGCCCCCCTCTAGCTAGGGGCCCCCCGTGGTTGGCATGTATTTTTAAAAAAACATTTTTTTTTTCAGCTAAAGGTTTTGTGCATGGGAGTGGGGTAGTGCTGCAGCTTCACCTATCTGCCAATGTGACAATGATTAATGGTGCTGAGCATTGGGAGCCAAGTGTGCAGTGCATTACTGGGAGTTGACTAAGTCCCATGACACTCTGCACCAGAGGGCAGAGGCTGAGACGTTTGTGCTGAGCTCTGATTGGTGGAGCTCATTACATGCTTCTCAGGCCCATGGATAACAGCAGCAGCAGTCTAGTCATGGGAGGGTTTTTAATCAGAGGCAGCACTGGGACTGTGAGGTCTCCTACAGAGTAAAGTGCAGAGGGACAAACACAGGCTTTTCATGTAGTATGTATGTATGTTTGTATGTATGCATGTGTGTGTATATATATATATATATATATATATATATCCCCTGAAGTTACCCATTGACCAAGTTTATACTGCCCTTACTCTGTGTTTTGACAGTGTAATATTCCCCCATGCAGTTTGCGGCCAGTAATGACAAGTGTAAGGGGCCCCCCTGTCTAAAGTGCCCCGGGCCCCCCGAAGGCTTAATCTGGCACTGCTGCTCTGCGACTCCATTCACTGTGCTGTGGGATCCTTGTGCCGGCGCCTGGACTCCATCAACCTCCTTTACATCTTGGGGTAAGAGACTTTGCGTGGAGCTAGCCCAGCAGTTTTGCCTGGTGGATTGGTCATTCGCTTTTATATTTGGTATTCCTTTGTGAGTGCATTTTTTTTTTAAATTAAATACGTTGTTATTTTTATGACATACTGCACCAATTGTGTTGTTTTGTCTTTGCTCTGGCACATCCAATGGAGAGGTATGATTTCAGATTCGTGATTATATCTGTGGATGCTTAATAATTAAGGAATAGCCCAGCTGATTTCTGCCTTGAGGATACATTGATGTGCTTTTTATTCACTGCACACTTGTGAGTGTATCATATAAAATAAATATCGCTCCATGTGTTAAACCTACTACACCAAGTTGTTGTTTTTTCTCCAAAAAAAACATTTGTGTTTTCAGACTCGCCTTTTGCACAGGAACAGGCAAGGCCTGAGACTTAATGGCCGAATTCATGCTGAGGACGTCAATTTCTATGTTCCAGTTTATTGCAGAGGTTCTTGTAATTCTGCGTAGCCCTGTTGAGTACTTAGGGCCTAATTCAGATTTGACTGCACGGCTGCTAATTTTTGTAGCCCTGTGCAAGCCTGCAGTTTCTGCGTAGCCCAGGACTTACTCAGCGGCTGCGATAGAATCGGGCTTATAGGGGCGAAGCTGCTGTCACATGACTTCCCAGAACACACCTGGATATGCCTGTGTTTTCCAAACCCCCCCATATAAATGTGTACAATACGCACCCTACTGACCTCTTGTTCTTCAGCCCGTCCTCCCGAAAACCTTTTGCAAATGGGTTTGTCTGGATCTTGAGTTGTGTTATCTGCAAGAATAAAGATATGTCGGCCTTAATCCAATGGGACCCTGCTCACACCTCTGCAAGCTGCCGGACAGAGCCGCGCTGCAGCGGCCTACGGTGGAGCCAAATGTCCCCATTTAGCAACGTTACAAAGAGTCCAAGTCCTTTGTCTCACCTTCTCGTTCTGATAGGCCGTGACAGTCAGGAACATGGTCTCGGGGAAGGTGAAGGACGAGCAGCCTCCCCACCGGCGGCTGAATACATCCTGGGCTCGGACGATGTGGAAACGCGGCTGGTATCGGTGCATGGAGTGCAAGATGATCTGTGGGGGGGGGGAAGTACAGGTCAGGGGACTGGCGCAAGAAGGTTCCCTCAGCGGCACGGTAGCCATCTTGTCCCCACGTCAATCTCTTCCCATTAATTCATGGATGTGAGCGCAAAGATGCGTTACAGTCGGGAATGTTTACATACAGTCGGGGACTTTACGGAATGCCCGTGCCCTGGAGCCAGGCCTTAATATCATCAGTCAGTCATGTTGTGTCCAGTGTAGGCAAGATCAATGCGTTGTATGTAATGGTGAATCCGTAAGATAAATGTGTATAGTGTAAAAGTTGCAGGAGCGTGCAAATAAGCAAGTCAATTCTTCCTGAAGGCGCCAACTGCATAATGTGCTTTTGCAGCAATTCTATATGCACCCTCACCCCACCCCACAACTTACATGTCCCAACTGGTCCAGGGTGTTGTTGGTGAGCTTGATCTTGTGGAAGGAAATTGGCTGCTTCATCCAGTGGGATCCTGGGGCGGGAGAATCCGGGTGGATGTAAACTCTCTCGGGCAGACGTGGCTCCGCTCTCCCACTGGGCTCCCAGTGGTCTTCCTGCCACTTGTAGCGGGAGTTGTCCACTGGGACGATGTCGGCCAGGAGGACGTACTTCCCGTCCGGCTCCAGTCCAGTCACACTGATCTTACACTGCGGGAACATCCTCCTGGAAGGGACACAAATGAGAGAGCGAGGAGGTTATCATGGATGTGGCCAATAGGGATGGGACATCGGAAGAAAACATCGGTCAAATTATGTTTTTCAACATTGGTTGAAAAACATCATTTAGACCTAAACATTGGTACTGTGAACCCGATGTTAACCGATATTTCGATATTTTTTAAAATAAACTGGTTACCAAAGCATATAATACACTAATATCAAACATCTGAGCAACCCTATTGTTGCTTAGAATAACCATCAGAACAAAGACGCTGGAGCCAGTGCAACTGCAAATTAATGTTTGAAACACATCTGCATTTGACAAACCAGCCCCCATCCCCTCCCTCAAATTGAAACTACTGTACCTGTCACTCAGTATCTGCAGCCGCTGTTACTAATAAATCACTGCACAGAAATAAACTGTGCAAATGTCTGCATCCACAACTGAATCAGGCCCTTTGTAAGGTGCTGTGATATGCTTGCTGCATAATAATAAATCAATTGATAGATTGTAAGTTTGCAAGCAGGGCCCTCATACCTTTGACTGACTGTAAATACCCAGTTTGTTGTATCACTGTCTCCTATTGTAAAGCGCAAGTGAATATGCTGCGCTATATAAGAAACTATTAATAAATAAAATAAATATGAAGGGAGTTGACCACTATGTCACTACTAGTGACTATCGTCACTGTTCATTCTAGCATCCGCTATCTCTGAAAACCCATGCAGTTCCTCTTCCCTGCCTGGAGTGTCGCTGTCTGCTGTAGTGCTTCTAGCACAGTGTGATCTGTATATCAGCACTGATATGCAAATTAGACCTGTGCTAGAAACACCACAGCAGACAGCGACAGTGACTCACAGCACCAGTTGCTGTGAGGCAGGGGTGGGGCTGTCCTGTGTGCTGCTGCTGAATGGCTGGCCAGACTGTCTTTCACTGTCAGCTACCACCCACAGCAGCAGCAGCACACAGCCACACACACATATGAAAGCCCAGCCAGCAGTAATACTGTCATGTTTGTTAATGTTTTTTTTTATCAGTCTCTTAAGTTATTAATGAATATAAATCAAGGAGAGAGTGAGCTCGCTGCAAAGCATTGAAAGCAGCACACATTGACACACAAAAGAAAAAACATTGGAAGATTGAGAAAAACATCGGGGGAGAAATCTAGCGCTGTAGATGAAACATTGGATCCTCAACATTGCAGGGTTAAACATCGAACATTGGAACCATAAATCCGATGTTACCGATGAAACATCATATGATTACCCATCCCTAGTGGCCAATCACATAGCAGGAAGTAGGTGCATAGAGAGGGTGCAGGCACTGGTATGAGATGGGGGGCGGATAAAATACAGAAAATTCAATGGAGTATTTCTCCCTCCCCCAATCGCAAACAGAGTCTCTAAAGCATTGTGTATCTAGGAAAAAAAGCTGAAATAGTAAAGCACAGCATGTCAGTTATGCTTGCAGTGATATAGCAGACTGTGCTTGCACCAGTTTCTATAGGGCCTCTATATAAGACTACCCAAGAGGCTAACCCAAGATTTGGGTCCTGTAAGATTAGCAGATCCTGCTGAAGCTTAGGGATCACGTGGGATCTATTTCTACATTGCTCACCTGCCGGATTTAGTGATGATCATTTCTGTCCCTATGGCGTGGAACTGTTTCCACAGGTCCTTGTTTTCCAGCACCATCTTGACGTTCCCGGGAAGTCGAGGTGCTTCACAGATGGATTGCGGTTGCCCGAACCCCAGAGCTGGACCGGGGGGCAATGAGAGAGGAGTGAGGGGGGCTGCTCCCAGGATCCTCTGGGAAGGGTCGATCGTGGTAAACAGGCCATCATACCTCTGACTGGGGGCAACGTCCAATTCTGTAACAAGGAGACAGATCAGAACATAAGAGAAAAGTATATGTACATGTATGCAAGAGACATGTCAGGCCAGGACTGCTGTGTCGGCTGTTCTCACACGCCTCAAGTCAGCCACAAGCTGGTCTGGTCGACAAGTAGGTGCTAAATGGCCACCATGTCCTGCTAATTGGAACCCTGCAGGGAGTTATGGTAACGAGATGTGTGGATTCCCTCCCGTTCCCAAATACATCTAATACAGATGCCACAAACACACCAGGACTGTATGGCCAAAATGTAATAAGATGGTAGTTCTATTTTACATGGGAGGTTGCTCTGGGCAACCAATCAGATACTATCTATTATCATTCTAGCAGATAATATATAGTATCTGATTGGTTACCCATAGCAACCTCCCATGTGAAAGAGAACTCCCATCTTAGTACATGTCCCCCTGTGCCCGGCTCACACAATCAGGAATACCAGAGCCAGAAATACACCCGTATTCCCCCATTTCCCAGTGCCAGAGTTTGGTACCATAACCTTACAAATGCACCAAGATCCCAGATACACTAGAACCTCCGAGTCTCAGGGCACATCAGTGCCTCACAAACCTACAGTATGTACTGTACACCAATGCTTCACAGATATACCAGTATCTCCCAGCCTCACAGACCTCTTTACACCAATGCTTCACAGATATACCAGTATCTCCCAGCCTCACAGACCTCTTTACACCAATGCTTCACAGATACACCAGTATCTTTCAGTCCCAGGGCACATCAGTACCTCACAGACCTATGTACACCAATGCATCACAGATCCAGATACATCATAACCTCACAGTCTTAGGGCACATCAGTACCTCACAGACCTACAGTATGTACTGTACACCGATGCTTCACAGATATATCAGTATCTCCCAGCCTCACAGACCTCTTTACACCAATGCTTCACAGATACACCAGTATCTTCCAGTCCCAGGGCACATCAGTACCTCACAGACCTATGTACACCAATGCATCACAGATCCAGATACATCATAACCTCCCAGTCTTAGGGCACATCAGTACCTCACAGACCTACAGTATGTACTGTACACCGATGCTTCACAGATACACCAGTATCTCCCAGTCCCAGGGCACATCAGTACCTCACAGACCTATGTACACCAATGCATCACAGATCCGGATACATCATAACCTCCCAGTCTTAGGGCACATCAGTACCTCACAGACCTACAGTATGTACTGTACACCGATGCTTCACAGATACACCAGTATCTCCCAGTCCCAGGGCACATCAGTACATCACAGACCTCTGTACACCAATGCATCACAAATCCAGATACACCAATACCTCATAGAGCAAGAGAATATCAGTACCTTACATATACACCAATGCATCACAGATCCAGATACATCATAACCTCCCAGTCTTAGGGCACATCAGTACCTCACAAACCGCTGTACACCAATGCATTACAGATACACCAGAACCTCCCATTCTCAAGGCACATCAGTCTCTCACAGACCTATGTACACCAATGCATCACAGATCCAGATACACCAGTACCTCACAGACTCAGGGCACATCAGTACCTCACAGACATATGTACACCAATGCATTACAGACACAGATACACCAGAGCCTCGCAGTCTTGGGCATACCAGTACCTCACAAGCCTATGTACACCAATGCATCACCGATACACCAGTACCTCCCAGTCTCAGGGCACATCAGTACCTCAAATACCTATAAACCAATGCATCAAAACCCAGATACACCAGTACCTCACAGACTCAGGGCACATCTGTGTCTCATAGATCCAGAGACTATCAGAACCTCACAGACCCATGTACACTAATGCATCACAGATACACCAGTACCTCCCAGATCAGGGCACATCAGTACCTTACAGACCCAAGTGCACCAATGCATCACAGATCCAGATACACCAGTACCTTCCAATCTCAGGGCACATCTGTACCTCACGAACCCATGTACACCAATGCACCACAGATACACCAGTACTTCCCAGACTCAGGGCACATCAGTACCTTACAGACCCAAGTGCACCAATGCATCACAGATCCAGATACACCAGTACCTTCCATTCTCAGGGCACATCAGTACCTTATAGATACAGAGAACATCACTATCTCACAGATACACCAGTACCTCATAGATCCAGAGACTATCCTTACCTCACAGACAGAGAACTTCATAGACCCAGGGAACATCAGTACCTCACAGACCCATGTACACCAATGCATCACAGATCCTGATACACCAGTTCTTTCAAGTCTCTGGGTACCTTATAGATACAGAGAACATCAGTACCTCACAGACACAGAACCTCATAGACCCAGGGAACATAACTACCTCACAGACCCAGGGGACATCAGTGCCTCATAGACCTAGGGAATATCAGTACCTCATAGACCCAGGGGACATCAGTACCTCATAGACCCAGGGAACATCACTACCTCACAGACCCAGGGGACATTAGTACCTCATAGACCCAGGGGACATCAGCTCCTCACACTCTCAGGGGACACCAGTACCTCACAGACCCAGGGGACATCACTACCTCACAGACCCAGGGGACATCAGCTCCTCACACTCTCAGGGGACATCACGACCTCACAGACCCAAGGGACATCAGTACCTCATAGACCCAGAGAATATCAGTACCTCAGACCCAGGGGACATAAGTACCTCACAGACCCAGGGGACATAAGTACCTCACAGACCCAGGGGACATAAGTACCTCACAGACCCAGGGGACATCAGTACCTCTCAGACCCAGGGAACATCAGTGGCTCAGACCCCAGGGGAATCAGTACCTCACAGACCCAGGGAACATCAGTACCTCAGACTCAGGGGACATCAGTAGCTTAGACCCCAGGGGCATCAGTACCTTATAGATACAGAGAACATCAGTACCTCACAGACACAGAACCTCATAGACCCAGGGAACATCACTACCTCACAGACCCAGGGGACATCAGTACCTCACAGACTCAGGGGACATCAGTACCTCATAGACCTAGGGAATATCAGTACCTCATAGACCCATGGGACAACAGTACCTCATAGACCCAGGGAACATCACTACCTCACAGACCCAGGGGACATCAGTACCTCATAGACTCAGGGGACATCAGTACCTCATAGACCCAGGGACATCAGCTCCTCACACTCTCATGGGACATCAGTACCTCATAGACCTATGGAATATCAGTACCTCATAGACCCAGGGGACATCAGTACCTCACAGACCCAGAGGATATCAGTACCTCAGACCCAGGGGACATAAGTACCTCACAGACCCAGGTGACATCAGTACCTCAGACCCAGGGGACATCAGTAGCTTAGACCTAGGGGACATCAGTAGCTCAGACCCCAGGGGCATCAGTACCTCACAGACCCAGGGGACATCAGTACCTCTCAGACCCAGGGAACATCAGTACCTCAGACCCAGGGGACATCAGTGGCTCAGACGCCAGGGGCATCAGTACCTCACAAACCCAGGGAACATCAGTACCTCAGACCCAGGGGACATCAGTACCTCACAGACCCAGGGAACATCAGTACCTCACAGACCCAGGGAACATCAGTACCTCAGACCCAGGGGACATCAGTAGCTTAGACCCCAGGGGCATCAGTACCTCACAGATCCAGGGGACATCAGTACCTCAGATCCAGGGGACATCAGTACCTCATAGACCTATGGAATATCAGTACCTCATAGACCCAGGGGACATCAGTACCTCATAGACCAAGGGAACATCAGTACCCCACAGACCTAGATAATATCAGTACCTCAGACCCAGGGGACATAAGTACCTCACAGAACCAGGGAACATCAGTACCTCAGACCCAGGGGGCATCAGTAGCTTAGACCCCAGGGTCATCAGTACCTCACAGACCCAGGGACCATCAGTACCTCAGACCCAGGGGACATCAGTACCTCAGACCCAGGGGACATCAGTACCTCACAGACCCAGGGAACATCAGTACCTCAGACCCAGGGGACATCAGTAGCTTAGACCCCAGGGGCATCAGTACCTCACAGACCCAGGGGACATCAGTACCTCACAGATCCAGAGAACATCAATACCTCAGACCCAGGGGACATCAGTACCTCATAGACCTATGGAATATCAGTACCTCATAGACCCAGGGGACATCAGTACCTCAGACCCAGGGGACATCAGTACCTCACAGACCCAGGGAACATCAGTACCTCAGACCCAGGGGACATCAGTAGCTTAGACCCCAGGGGCATCAGTACCTCACAGACCCAGGGGACATCAGTACCTCACAGATCCAGAGAACATCAATACCTCAGACCCAGGGGACATCAGTACCTCATAGACCTATGGAATATCAGTACCTCATAGACCCAGGGGACATCAGTACCTCATAGACCTATGGAATATCAGTACCTCATAGACCCAGGGGACATCAGTACCTCATAGACCCAGGGAACATCAGTACCCTACAGACCTAGAGAATATCAGTACCTCAGACCCAGGGGACATAAGTACCTCACAGACCCAGGGGGACATAAGTACCTCACAGAACCAGGGAACATCAGTACCTCAGACCCAGGGGACATCAGTACCTCAGACCCAGGGGACATTAGTACCACAGACCCAGGGGACATCAGTACCTCAGACCCCAGGGGCATCAGTACCACATTGGCCCAGGTGCACCAGGACCTTACAAACATACCTGGTTTACAGGTATGATATAACTCACTGACAGTCAGGATTCCAACGGTAATTTTTCAGAATTTTCAGAATCTCGACTGTCTGGAGCCCGACAGGTGGCAGTGCATTACTGGGAGATGACTAAGTCCCATGAGACTTTGCACAAGAGGTCAGAGGCTGAGAGGCTTGTGGTGAGCTCTGCTTGGTGGAGCTCATCATATGCTTCTCAGGCCCATGGAGGACAGCAGCAGCAACAGCCTCGTCATGGGAGGGTTTTTAATAAGAAGCTTGAGCCTGTCTGGGCTCCTACATATCAAGGGACAAACACAGGCTTTTCAGTACCGCCCTCCAGTGGCCGGCGCCTTAGGCAAATGCCTAGATCTGCCTAGTAGTGGCGCCTGCCCTGCCCCTGGAACATAACATTATCAAGACCTACTGTTTAAAAAAAGTCACAATCTCACTGACAGCTTTTGTGCTAAACAACCTCCTCAGTATGTGTCAGTCTGTATGTGTGTGAGACACTCAGTGGACAGTCTATATCTGCGTGTGGTACTCAGTGGACAGTCTGTATCTGTGTGATACTCATTGCACAGTCTATATGTGTGTGATACTCAGTGAATAGTCTGTATGTGTGTGACACTCAGTGGATAGTCTGTATGTGTGTAACACTCAGTGGACAGTCTGTATATGTGTGTGACACTCATTGCACAGTCTATATGTGTGTGTTTGAGACACTCGGGATAGTCTGTGTATGTTTGTGTTTGACACTCAGTGGAAACAGTCTGTGTGTGTGTGTGTGTGTGTGTGTGAGAGAGAGAGAGAGAGACTCAGTGGACAGTCTGTATCTGTGTGTGATACTCAGTGCATAGTCTATATGTGTGTGATACTCAGTGAATAGTCTGTATGTGTGTGACACTCAGTGGATAGTCTGTATGTGTGTAACACTCAGTGGACAGTCTGTATATGTGTGTGACACTCATTGCACAGTCTATATGTGTGTGTTTGAGACACTCGGGATAGTCTGTGTATGTTTGTGTTTGACACTCAGTGGAAACAGTCTGTGTGTGTGTGTGTGTGAGAGAGAGAGAGAGAGACTCAGTGGACAGTCTGTATCTGTGTGTGATACTCAGTGCATAGTCTGTATGTGTGTGAGACACTCAGTGGATAGTCTGTATGTGTGAGACACTCAGTGGATAGTCTGTATGTGTGTGACACTCAGTGGATAGTCTGTATGTGTGTGAGACACTCAGTGGATAGTCTGTATGTGTGTGACACTCAGTGGATAGTCTGTATGTGTGTGACACTCAGTGGATAGTCTGTATGTGTGTGTGACACTCAGTGGATAGTCTGTATGTGTGAGACACTCAGTGGATAGTCTGTATGTGTGTGACACTCAGTGGATAGTCTGTATGTGTGTGAGACACTCAGTGGATAGTCTGTATGTGTGTGACACTCAGTGGATAGTCTGTATGTGTGTGACACTCAGTGGATAGTCTGTATGTGTGTGTGACACTCAGTGGATAGTCTGTATGTGTGTGATATTCAGTGGATAGTCTGTATATGTGTGACACTCAGTGGATAGTCTGTATGTGTGTGATACTCAGTGGATAGTCTGTATGTGTGTGACACTCAGTGGATAGTCTGTATGTGTGTGACACTCAGTGGATAGTCTGTATGTGTGTGAGACACTCAGTGGATAGTCTGTATGTGTGTGACACTCAGTGGATAGTCTGTATGTGTGTGATACTCAGTGGATAGTCTGTATGTGTGTGACACTCAGTGGATAGTCTGTATGTGTGTGACACTCAGTGGATAGTCTGTATGTGTGTGACACTCACTGGATAGTCTGTATGTGTGTGATACTCAGTGGATAGCCTGTATGTGTGTGATACTCAGTGGACAGTCTGTATGTGTGTGACACTCAGTGGATAGTCTATGTGTGTGATACTCAGTGGACAGTCTGTATGTGTGTGAGACACTCAGTGGATAGTCTGTATGTGTGTGATACTCAGTGGACAGTCTGTATGTGTGTGACACTCAGTGGACAGTCTGTATGTGTGTGAGACACTCAGTGGATAGTCTGTATGTGTGTGACACTCAGTGGACAGTCTGTATGTGTGTGGTACTCAGTGGGTAGTCTGTATGTGTGTGACACTCAGTGGATAGTCTGTATGTGTGTGACACTCAGTGGATAGTCTGTATGTGTGTGACACTCAGTGGATAGTCTGTATGTGTGTGACACTCAGTGAACAGTATACTTGCCGACTTTTCAATGTCCCTCAAAATGTACAGGTCGGGGGGCGGGAACAGTCTGTGGGCTAGATTCTCTAAGCTTCAAAAGTGATAAAATGGAGAGTGATAAACAGCCAGCCAATCAGCTCCTACCTGCCATGTCACAGACTGTGTTTGAAAAATGTCAGACAGGAGCTGATTGGCTGGCTGTTTATCACTCTACATTTTATCACTTTTGAAGCTAAGAGAATCTGGCCCTGTGTGTGTGTGTGTGTGTGTGTCTGTGTGTGTGTGTGTGTGACACTCAATGGACAGTCTATCTGTGTGTGACACTCTGTGGACAGTCTGAATTTGTGTGTGTGGCACTCAGTGACAGACACATGCACTATTATACACCGGCACCTCAGAGCAGGGCCGTAACTAGGGGGGGGCTGGGGGGTCACGCGCACCGGGCGCTGGAGGTGAGGGGCGCTGTGAGGTCCGGTGTATGTGGACGCTGTAGCGGCGGGCATGTTACTTTGACTCCGTCCATCTCCTATTAGCGCGGCTGCAGGAAGCTCTGATGACTTCGAAAAGACTTGCCGGACGCTGATTGGCTGAATTCAGCCAATCAGCGTCCGGCAAGTCTTTTTGAAGTCATCAGCGCTTCCCGCCGCAGCGCTAGTAGGAGACAGACGAAGTCAAAGTAAGATGCGGCTGCGGCTTCAACGGTGAGAGGACTGTGCGGGGAGGGGGGGGTCTCCGGCGCCAGGGACAAGGCGTCATTTGGTCGGTCCCCCCTGTCAGCTGCTAACTAAGCAGCAGGGAATAAACGCTGTGCGCATGCGCACAGCGTCTATTCCCGCAGCCAGGGGGCTGGGGGCATGGCTAGAGGCTCACAGAGCCTCTGGGTCATGCCCCCATAGCGGCAAAATGGGGGCGTGGCCTCGCGGAGAGCAGCGATTATAGGCCACGCCCCCAAATTAGGCCATGCCCCCCCGAAAGCAGCATCACTAGGGGGGTGGGGGGGGGCACCAAAAGACTGCCTTGCCCCGGGCGCCGGAAACCCTAGTTTCGGCCCTGCTCAGAGACACGCACTATTATACACCGGCACCTCAGAGAGACACACCATTATACACCAGCACCTCAGAGACACGCACCATTATATACCAGCACCTCAGAGACACTCACTATTATATACCAGCACCTCATTGACATGCACCATTATACACCAGCACCTCAGAGACACGCACCATTATATACCAGCACCTCAGAGACACTCACTATTATATACCAGCACCTCATTGACATGCACCGTTATACACCAGCACCTCCGAGACACGTACTATTATACACCAGCACCTCATTGACATGCTCCATTATACACCCGCGCCTCAGAGACATGCACCATTATATACCAGCACCTCAGAGACAAGCACTATTATACACCAGCACCTCATTGACATGCACCATTATACACCCGCGCCTCAGAGACACGCACTATTATACACCAGCACCTCATTGACATGCACCATTATATACCAGCGCCTCAGAGACATGCACTATTATATACCAGCGCCTCAGAGACATGCACCATTATATACCAGCGCCTCAGAGACACGCACTATTATATACCAGCACCTCAGAGACACGCACTATTATTCACCAGCGCCTAAGAATCACGCACCATTATATACCAGCACCTCAGAGACGCGCACCATTATATACCAGCACCTCAGAGACACGCACTATTATATACCAGCACTTTAGAGACACGCACTATTATTCACCAGCGCCTCAGAGACACGCACCATTATATACCAGCACCTCAGAGACACGCACGATTATACACCAGCACCTCAGAGACAAGCACTATTATACACCAGCACCTCAGAGACACGCACTATTATACAACAGCACCTCAGAGACACGCACCATTATATACCAGCACCTCAGAGACATGCACTATTATACACCGGCACCTCAGAGACACGCACTATTATACACCGGCACCTCAGAGACACGCACCATTATACACCGGCACCTCAGAGACACGCACCATTATACACCAGCACCTCAGAGACACTCACTATTATACACCAGCACCTCAGAGACACACACTATTATACACCAGCGCCTCAGAGACAAGCACTATTATACACCAGCACCTCAGAGACACGCACTATTATACACCAGCACCTCAGAGACACTCACTATTATATACCAGCACCTCATTGACATGCACCGTTATACACCAGCACCTCAGAGACACTCACTATTATATACCAGCACCTCATTGACATGCACCGTTATACACCAGCACCTCCGAGACACGCACTATTATACACCAGCACCTCATTGACATGCACCATTATACACCCGCGCCTCAGAGACATGCACCATTATATACCAGCGCCTCAGAGACATGCACTATTATATACCAGCGCCTCAGAGACATGCACCATTATATACCAGCGCCTCAGAGACACGCACTATTATATACCAGCACCTCAGAGACACGCACTATTATTCACCAGCGCCTAAGAATCACGCACCATTATATACCAGCACCTCAGAGACGCGCACCATTATATACCAGCACCTCAGAGACACGCACTATTATATACCAGCACTTTAGAGACACGCACTATTATTCACCAGAGACACGCACCATTATATACCAGCACCTCAGAGACACGCACGATTATACACCAGCACCTCAGAGACACGCACTATTATACACCAGCACCTCAGAGACACGCACCATTATACACCAGCACCTCAGAGACACTCACTATTATATACCAGCACCTCATTGACATGCACCGTTATACACCAGCACCTCCGAGACACGCACTATTATACACCAGCACCTCATTGACATGCACCATTATATACCAGCGCCTCAGAGACACGCACTATTATATACCAGCACCTCAGAGACACGCACTATTATTCACCAGCGCCTAAGAATCACGCACCATTATATACCAGCACCTCAGAGACGCGCACCATTATATACCAGCACCTCAGAGACACGCATTATTATATACCAGCACTTTAGAGACACGCACTATTATTCACCAGCGCCTCAGAGACACGCACTATTATATACCAGCACCTCAGAGACACGCACTATTATTCACCTGCGCCTAAGAATCACGCACCATTATATACCAGCACCTCAGAGACACGCACCATTATATACCAGCACCTCAGAGACACGCACTATTATACACCAGCACCTCAGAGACACGCACCATTATACACCAGCACCTCAGAGACACTCACTATTATACACCAACACCTCAGAGACATATACTATTATACACCAGCACCTCAGAGACACACACTATTATACACCAGCGCCTCAGAGACACGCACTATTATACACCAGTGCCTCAGAGACACGCACTATATACACCAGCACCTCAGAGACATGCACTGTTATACGCCAGTGCCTCAGAGACACACACTATTATACACCAGCACCTCAGAGACATGCACTGTTATACGCCAGTGCCTCAGAGACACGCACTATTATACACCAGTGCCTCAGAGACAGGCACTATTATACACCAGCACCTCAGAGACACGCACTGTTATACACCAGCACCTCAGAGACACGCACCATTATACACCAGCAGAGACACGCATTATTATACACCAGCAGAGACACGCACTATTATACACCAGCAGAGACACGCATTATTATACACCAGCAGAGACACGCACTATTATACACCAGCAGAGACACTCACTATTATACACCAGCAGACTATTATATACTCCCAGAGGCTGTAGAGGCTGATACAGTAGAACAACGTATACATGCTTGGGATCGGCATAAGGAAATCCTTACCAAGAACATATAGGATTTCTGTTACCTAAGGGGTAAGTGGTTCCTATCTGCCGTCACATTCTAGGTCTCTATGTAAGCAGCAGCAATATCGCCAACTGATGGTCCCGTTACTAAGGGAGACGGCATCCAATGGAAAGAGCCCACATGTCATACATACCTGAGTATCTGTAGGCCTCATGGTGACCACTGGCTGTGGGGTAGGTGGGTGGCAGGGCATGTGGTTGTCTCACTGTGTACGATGGTCCATATTGGGGGAATATATCGGAATGGTACATGGCTCTCCAGTGTCAGAGCATCGGCTACTACAGGGTCCCAGGCCAACAAGATCTGAGGTCGCCAAGAACCTTCCCAACTGGTAGCAGCTAGTATGAGGACAGCATGAGAGAGATCCTTAAAGGCCATCCTATACCTTTTGATGTAAGACCCTCCTGCTAGGTGAGAGGGGAGAGCTGGGGGAGGTCACTTCACACATTAGGACTGAATTAAACTTTATTAAAGGGCCTTTATGGCTGCTCCGAGCCCCAGTTTGACCAGTTGTCAGGAAATGCAGTATTCAGGGAGTGGGTATGTGGAAGCAGGAGGGGGGCCGGGAATGGGCCATAAGAGTCCTGCCATACACATTATCTGCACCCATAGCTCATGGGAACCTGGTATAGTTCTGCCGCATTCCTGGGGTATGGATAATGCACCCGATGTACTAAGCTTCAAATAGCGATGAAGTGGCGAGCGACAAAGTACCAAACAGCCCCTAACTGTCATGCCCTGGTCTGTGTTTGAAAAAAGACAGTTATGAGCTGGTGGGCACTTTATCTATCTCCAATGTAGTCCTTTTTGAAGCTTAGTACATCAATATATGTATTATATATGTAATGTAACTGCTGATGTTATGTAATGTTCCACAAGGCAGAATACATTTATATATAGGTATAATTCTGTGCTTGCCATTATAACGCCAGTGGTGCGGCACTACATGTCCCAGAGAGACACTAGGAGCTAGCACTCTATCAGGCAGACAGGGTACCCCGGTACTGACACCCATCCACCACTACCCCAAATTCATACATGCACCCCCCAACAATAACATGTCCTCACAGATGTCCTAAATAACCAGGTGACATCTGGGTGCAGACACCAAACTCCCCTTTGTACTCATTTCACAGGTAGGTGCGAACACTGAGTCGGCCGTGATTAACCCTCGACTGTCCGCACTCGCACTCCTTTAGAATATAAGCACTTTATCATTCAAGGCATGGTAGCACAGTGGTTAGCAGAGCTGCCTTGTAGCGCTGCGGTCACGGGACACTATTTGTATGACGATGGTATATTCGTCATACGTTAGCGCTTTGGAATTAGAAGACCAATTATTCCATTCTTTTTCTAAATATTATATAAGTGCAGTACACAAATAAAAGACATTGGGGCAGATGTACTATACCTGGTGCAGTGATAAAGTGGGAGGTGATAACGCACCAGCCAATCAGCTGTGTTTTAAAAAAAAGTCAGTTAGAAGTTGATTGGCTGCTGCGTTATCACCTATCACTTTATCACTTCACCAGGCTTAGTACATCTGCCCCATTGGGCCTAGGGAGGGCTTTGTATAAAGTTGTAGGGGAAAATTTCCAAAACGCTTCTAAAAGTGAAAATAGGTGATGTTGCCCGTATCAACCAATCAGATTCCGTCAATCATTTTCTAGGATGCGATGGAGAAATGATAGACACGTATTTGGCCAGCGATAATGTAGGTGTCCTTAATCCTGTACCGCAGGCGCACACTGAGGGGAACCTACCGGTGTGTATTTGGGCTGTATGAGGAAACCGAGCACCCAGAGGAAATACCACAAACACAGAGAACGTACAAACTCCACACATATATGACCATGTTTAGAGTTTTGTCCATGTGAGACAGTAGTGCCAACCACTATGTCACCATGTCCTAGCGATGCTTGGCAGACCTGGCTGGGGGCATTATAGTGCATCCGTCATAATAATATAGGTCTTCTGCGGGTCCAGCTATGTGCAGAATAGGTCTGTGTGTACAGGTTGTCCTGGTACTGTCAGTAGGTGGTATGGGGTGGCAGCTGGGCGCTGAGGGGGAGATAACGAGGATGGCACCCCAATGATCGGTGGACAGTGTCTAGATAGAAAGTCAGGACATGCACAAGGTCGACACTGACAAAAGATTGACACAAGCATGTCGACATGGGTTTTTACATAATTTTGTTTTTCGTCCAATTTTTGGGACTTTTTCATCCATGTGGATGGATAATGGGGTATGGATCATTAGGTCCCCAGCATGTTGGTCGACAGTCATTAGGTCGACACCATTAAGTCGACATGCATTTAGGTCGACATGCAGAAAGGTCGACATGACTAAAGGTCGACATGGGTTAGGTTGACATGGGTAAGGTCGACAGGGTCATTAGGTCGACATGGGTAATGTCGACAGTGGAAAAGTCGACATGTTTTTTTTTTTTTTTTTTCGTTTTGTTTTTTTTCACCCGAATGTCGACAGTCAACAATAAAATGTAGCACGGCATCCCCTCGCATGGTTTGCAACGCTCGGCACACTAAGCGGCCGTAATGGTACTGGGAGGGGCCGGATCTGAAGATCCCGGGCCCCGCGATTCCTAGTGGCGGCCCTGGATGGGATGTTGGTCATAGAAACCAATCAGCGCTATCTATGATCTTCTAGAAGGGGCTATATAAGAAGTAAAATCTGATTGGTTGCTATGGGCAACATCCCATCTTACTTGCGAGGTAAAATGATCGTGCTTAATTGAATCCAGCAATCAGTGACTCTGCGTCACAGGTCTCAGTGTGAGTGGGATCGCAGCGGCACCCTCGCACACTGGGATCGCAGGGGCACCCTCGCACACTGGGATCGTAGCGGCACCCTCGCGCACTGGGATCGCAGCGGCACCCTCGCGCACTGGGATCGCAGGGGCACCCTCGCGCACTGGGATCGCAGGGGCACCCTCGCGCACTGGGATCGCTGCGGCACCCTCAGGCACTGGGATCGCAGGGGCACCCTCGAGCACTGGGATCGCAGGGGCCCCCTCGCGCACTGGGATCGCAGGGGCACCTTCGCGCACTGGGATCGCAGGGGCACCCTCGCGCACTGGGATCGCAGGGGCACCCTCGCGCACTGGGATCGCAGGGGCACCCTCGCGCACTGGGATCGCAGCGGCACCCTCGCGCACTGGGATCGCAGCGGCACCCTCGCGCACCGGGATCGCAGGGGCACCCTCGCGCACTGGAATCGCAGCGGCACCCTCGCGCACTGGAATCGCAGCGGCACCCTCGCGCACCGGGATCGCAGCGGCACCCTCGCGCACCGGGATCGCAGCGGCACCCTCGCGCACTGGGATCGCAGCGGCACCCTCGCGCACCGGGATCGCAGGGGCACCCTCGCGCACCGGGATCGCAGGGGCACCCTCGCGCACCGGGATCGCAGCGGCACCCTCGCGCACCGGGATCGCAGCGGCACCCTCGCGCACCGGAATCGCAGCGGCACCCTCGCGCACCGGAATCGCAGCGGCACCCTCGCGCACCGGGATCGCAGGGGCACCCTCGCGCACCGGGATCGAAGCGGCACCCTCGCGCACCGGGATCGCAGGGGCACCCTCGCGCACCGGGATCGCAGGGGCACCCTAGCGCACCGGGATCGCAGCGGCACCCTCGCGCACTGGGATCGCAGCGGCACCCTCGCGCACCGGGATCGCAGCGGCACCCTCGCGCACCGGGATCGCAGGGGCACCCTCGCGCACCGGGATCGCAGCGGCACCCTCGCGCACCGGGATCGCAGGGGCACCCTCGCGCACCGGGATCGCAGGGGCACCCTCGCGCACCGGGATCGCAGCGGCACTCTCGCGCACCGGGATCGCAGGGGCACCCTCGCGCACCGGGATCGCAGGGGCACCCTCGCGCACCGGGATCGCAGCGGCACCCTCGCGCACCGGGATCGCAGGGGCACCCTCGCGCACCGGGATCGCAGGGGCACCCTCGCGCACCGGGATCGCAGGGGCACCCTCGCGCACCGGGATCGCAGGGCACCCTCGCGCACCGGGATCGCAGGGGCACCCTCGCGCACCGGGATCGCAGGGGCACCCTCGCGCACTGGGATCGCAGGGGCACCCTCGCGCACTGGGATCGCAGCGGCACCCTCGCGCACTGGGATCGCAGCGGCACCCTCGCGCACTGGGATCGCAGCGGCACCCTCGCGCACTGGGATCGCAGGGGCACCCTCGCGCACTGGGATCGCAGGGGCACCCTCGGGCACTGGGATCGCAGGGGCACCCTCGCTCACTGGGATCATAGCGGCACCCTCGCGCACTGGGATCGCAGGGGCACCCTCGCGCACTGGGATCGCAGGGGCACCCTCGCGCACTGGGATCGCAGGGGCACCCTCGCGCACTGGGATCGCAGGGGCACCCTCGCGCACTGGGATCGCAGCGGCACCCTCGCGCACTGGGATCGCAGGGCACCCTCGCGCACCGGGATCGCAGGGGCACCCTCGCGCACTGGGATCGCAGGGGCACCCTCGCGCACCGGGACTGCAGCGGCACCCTCGCGCACTGGGATCGTAGCGGCACCCTCGCGCACTGGGATCGTAGCGGCACCCTCGCGCACTGGGATCGTAGCGGCACCCTCGCACACTGGGATCGTAGCGGCACCCTCGCGCACTGGGATCGCAGGGGCACCCTCGCGCACTGGGATCGCAGGGGCGCCCTCGCGTACTGTGATCGCAGGGGCGCCCTCGCGCACTGGGATCGCAGCGGCGCCCTCGCGCACTGGGATCGCAGCGGCACCCTCGCGCACTGGGATCGCAGCGGCACCCTCGCGCACTGGGATCGCAGCGGCACCCTCGCGCACTGGGATCGCAGTGGCACCCTCGCGCACTGGAATCGCAGCGGCACCCCCGCGTACTGGAATCGCAGCAGCACCCCCGCGCACCGGGATCGCAGCGGCACCCTCGCGCACCGGGATCGCAGCGGCACCCTTGCGCACTGGGATCGCAGGGGCACCCTCGCGCACTGGGATCGCAGGGGCACCCTCGCACACTGGGATCGCAGGGGCACCCTCGCACACTGGGATCGTAGCGGCACCCTCGCGCACTGGGATCGCAGCGGCACCCTCGCGCACTGGGATCGCAGGGGCACCCTCGCGCACTGGGATCGCAGGGGCACCCTCGCGCACTGGGATCGCTGCGGCACCCTCAGGCACTGGGATCGCAGGGGCACCCTCGAGCACTGGGATCGCAGGGGCCCCCTCGCGCACTGGGATCGCAGGGGCACCTTCGCGCACTGGGATCGCAGGGGCACCCTCGCGCACTGGGATCGCAGGGGCACCCTCGCGCACTGGGATCGCAGGGGCACCCTCGCGCACTGGGATCGCAGCGGCACCCTCGCGCACTGGGATCGCAGCGGCACCCTCGCGCACCGGGATCGCAGGGGCACCCTCGCGCACTGGAATCGCAGCGGCACCCTTGCGCACCGGAATCGCAGCGGCACCCTCGCGCACCGGGATCGCAGCGGCACCCTCGCGCACCGGGATCGCAGCGGCACCCTCGCGCACCGGGATCGCAGCGGCACCCTCGCGCACCGGGATCGCAGGGGCACCCTCGCGCACCGGGATCGCAGGGGCACCCTCGCGCACCGGGATCGCAGCGGCACCCTCGCGCACCGGGATCGCAGCGGCACCCTCGCGCACCGGAATCGCAGCGGCACCCTCGCGCACCGGAATCGCAGCGGCACCCTCGCGCACCGGGATCGCAGGGGCACCCTCGCGCACCGGGATCGAAGCGGCACCCTCGCGCACCGGGATCGCAGGGGCACCCTCGCGCACCGGGATCGCAGGGGCACCCTCGCGCACCGGGATCGCAGCGGCACCCTCGCGCACTGGGATCGCAGCGGCACCCTCGCGCACTGGGATCGCAGCGGCACCCTCGCGCACCGGGATCGCAGGGGCACCCTCGCGCACCGGGATCGCAGGGGCACCCTCGCGCACCGGGATCGCAGGGGCACCCTCGCGCACCGGGATCGCAGCGGCACCCTCGCGCACCGGGATCGCAGGGGCACCCTCGCGCACCGGGATCGCAGCGGCACCCTCGCGCACCGGGATCGCAGGGGCACCCTCGCGCACCGGGATCGCAGGGGCACCCTCGCGCACCGGGATCGCAGGGGCACCCTCGCGCACCGGGATCGCAGGGCACCCTCGCGCACCGGGATCGCAGGGGCACCCTCGCGCACCGGGATCGCAGGGGCACCCTCGCGCACTGGGATCGCAGGGGCACCCTCGCGCACTGGGATCGCAGCGGCACCCTCGCGCACCGGGATCGCAGCGGCACCCTCGCGCACCGGAATCGCAGCGGCACCCTCGCGCACCGGAATCGCAGCGGCACCCTCGCGCACCGGGATCGCAGGGGCACCCTCGCGCACCGGGATCGAAGCGGCACCCTCGCGCACCGGGATCGCAGGGGCACCCTCGCGCACCGGGATCGCAGGGGCACCCTCGCGCACCGGGATCGCAGCGGCACCCTCGCGCACTGGGATCGCAGCGGCACCCTCGCGCACCGGGATCGCAGCGGCACCCTCGCGCACCGGGATCGCAGGGGCACCCTCGCGCACCGGGATCGCAGCGGCACCCTCGCGCACCGGGATCGCAGCGGCACCCTCGCGCACCGGGATCGCAGGGGCACCCTCGCGCACCGGGATCGCAGGGGCACCCTCGCGCACCGGGATCGCAGGGGCACCCTCGCGCACCGGGATCGCAGGGCACCCTCGCGCACCGGGATCGCAGGGGCACCCTCGCGCACCGGGATCGCAGGGGCACCCTCGCGCACTGGGATCGCAGGGGCACCCTCGCGCACTGGGATCGCAGCGGCACCCTCGCGCACCGGGATCGCAGCGGCACCCTCGCGCACCGGAATCGCAGCGGCACCCTCGCGCACCGGAATCGCAGCGGCACCCTCGCGCACCGGGATCGCAGGGGCACCCTCGCGCACCGGGATCGAAGCGGCACCCTCGCGCACCGGGATCGCAGGGGCACCCTCGCGCACCGGGATCGCAGGGGCACCCTCGCGCACCGGGATCGCAGCGGCACCCTCGCGCACTGGGATCGCAGCGGCACCCTCGCGCACCGGGATCGCAGCGGCACCCTCGCGCACCGGGATCGCAGGGGCACCCTCGCGCACCGGGATCGCAGCGGCACCCTCGCGCACCGGGATCGCAGGGGCACCCTCGCGCACCGGGATCGCAGGGGCACCCTCGCGCACCGGGATCGCAGCGGCACTCTCGCGCACCGGGATCGCAGGGGCACCCTCGCGCACCGGGATCGCAGGGGCACCCTCGCGCACCGGGATCGCAGCGGCACCCTCGCGCACCGGGATCGCAGGGGCACCCTCGCGCACCGGGATCGCAGGGGCACCCTCGCGCACCGGGATCGCAGGGGCACCCTCGCGCACCGGGATCGCAGGGCACCCTCGCGCACCGGGATCGCAGGGGCACCCTCGCGCACCGGGATCGCAGGGGCACCCTCGCGCACTGGGATCGCAGGGGCACCCTCGCGCACTGGGATCGCAGCGGCACCCTCGCGCACTGGGATCGCAGCGGCACCCTCGCGCACTGGGATCGCAGCGGCACCCTCGCGCACTGGGATCGCAGGGGCACCCTCGCGCACTGGGATCGCAGGGGCACCCTCGGGCACTGGGATCGCAGGGGCACCCTCGCTCACTGGGATCATAGCGGCACCCTCGCGCACTGGGATCGCAGGGGCACCCTCGCGCACTGGGATCGCAGGGGCACCCTCGCGCACTGGGATCGCAGGGGCACCCTCGCGCACTGGGATCGCAGGGGCACCCTCGCGCACTGGGATCGCAGCGGCACCCTCGCGCACTGGGATCGCAGGGCACCCTCGCGCACCGGGATCGCAGGGGCACCCTCGCGCACTGGGATCGCAGGGGCACCCTCGCGCACCGGGACTGCAGCGGCACCCTCGCGCACTGGGATCGTAGCGGCACCCTCGCGCACTGGGATCGTAGCGGCACCCTCGCGCACTGGGATCGTAGCGGCACCCTCGCACACTGGGATCGTAGCGGCACCCTCGCGCACTGGGATCGCAGGGGCACCCTCGCGCACTGGGATCGCAGGGGCGCCCTCGCGTACTGTGATCGCAGGGGCGCCCTCGCGCACTGGGATCGCAGCGGCGCCCTCACGCACTGGGATCGCAGCGGCACCCTCGCGCACTGGGATCGCAGCGGCACCCTCGCGCACTGGGATCGCAGCGGCACCCTCGCGCACTGGGATCGCAGCGGCACCCTTGCGCACTGGAATCGCAGCGGCACCCCCGCGTACTGGAATCGCAGCAGCACCCCCGCGCACCGGGATCGCAGCGGCACCCTCGCGCACCGGGATCGCAGCGGCACCCTTGCGCACTGGGATCGCAGGGGCACCCTCGCGCACTGGGATCGCAGGGGCACCCTCGCGCACTGGGATCGCAGGGGCACCCTCGCGCACTGGGATCGCAGGGGCACCCTCGCGCACTGGGATCGCAGGGGCACCCTCGCGCACTGGGATCTCAGCGGCACCCGCGGGCACTGGGATCGCAGCGGCACCCTCGCACACTGGGATCGCAGCGGCACCCTCGCGCACTGGGTTCCCAGCGGCACCCTCGGGCACTGGGATCGAAGCGGCACCCACGCTCACTGGGATTGCAGCGGCACCCACGCGCACTGGAATCGCAGCGGCACCCCCGCGCACTGGAATCACAGCGGCACCCCCGCGCACTGGAATCACAGCGGCACCCTCGCGCACTGGGATCGCATCGGCACCCTCGCGCACTGGGATCGCAGCACATGACTAGTGTGCCGACAATTGCTCTGTTGCGTGATCATCACCCATTGCGTACACACATGAATTAGGCCCACAGTCTGGTTGTACACGCCGGCTGCAATCACCTCCCAATGGGGCACACAAAGAAAATGTTAATGTTGTTGCCGCAAATCCCTACCCGATCCCTATCACCGGTCGGTACTCGCCATAATGATTGTATACAGGATGGGACCCAGCCCTGACCATAAAACACGTGGGTCATATGTACCCATACGGGCAGTGCTGAGCTGGGCATACCGGTTATAGGTCAATGCTATGTGGTCAGATGATCCAAATGCCCATGGGTTTAAATAGTCTACATGACAATGGTCGACGTGAACTGTTTTGGAATTATTTTTGCATTTTTTTTAACGTTTCCATCCACGTGGACTACAAAGGAGCGGTAGTCTGGCCGTAACATGGCGAGTGAAGCCAGCCGTGTGCGGGGTGCAGTACACTAATTGGGGTGTCGTGCTGAAACCATCAATTCGACACCCAAAAAACATTAAAACTTTTGTAAAAACTTTTCATGTGTCAACCATTCCCATGTTGGGCTTTTTTCACATCTTGGCCTTGTTCATGTCAACTTTTACCCTGTCGGCCTTTTTAACCACACCCTGTGAGCTGTATACTGTCTCATTATAGTGGGCACAGGGAATAAGGGTTAGGAAGGGCTCCCCCAGTGGTGACTGAGGGAAGTGACAGCTGTCCTACTGTGGGAATGCAGAACATCACTACAGGACCCCTGCCGGGTATGAAACCTGTCTGTGTAATGTGAAGGCTGCTGAGGGAGGGGCTGGGGAGGGGTACAGGGGGGGGGGGTATAGGGGCTAATTTCTCCCCATTATCAGTGTGGCCTTTATTACCCATCTCCTGCCTGACATTTACTAAGCGATGTAGAGAGATAAAGTACCAATCATTTCCTAACTGTCATTTTTCAAACACAGCCTATAACATGGCAGTAAGGAGCTGGTTGGCTTTGACTTTATCTCTCTTCACAACCTATAACATGGCAGCTAGGAACTGATTGGCATGTACATTATCTCTTTACACAGCCTGTAATGTGACAGTTAGGGTCAGATTGCATGTTACTTTATCTCTCTCCACCGCCTGTAACATGACAGTTAGGAACTAAATGGATATTACTTTATCTCTCCACATGAAATACTATGGCAGGTTGGTACTTTATCTCTCTCCCATCATCTCTGATTAACACCAGTCACTGTAAAGTAAAGCATGCTGGGATTGGGTAACTCTCCCATTATCACAGTCCCCATAGGCATCTGCTGCTGTTCCCCCGTAATAAATGTCTGCACTACTTACATAATGCAGGAGGACTGCAAATATGGCTTCATAACTAGTCTACACAGGGCTTTATCTAATGAGATGGGAGTTCTGTTGCCCATAGCAACCAATCAGAATCGACTTATTTATTTAGCACCTTCTAGAAGCTAATAGATAGAATCTGATTGGTTGCCCATAGCAACATCCAATCTGCAATAGTGCTCCCATCTTAGTAATGTCTTCCCATGTTCCGGCACTGAGCCCCCATGCGATGCACAGTCACACACATGGGGGCGGCCATGTATCAGGAGTCCAGCTCTGCAGACGAGCAGACTTACACTTATTTCTGCACAGATGTTTCTTTGGGACAACATACGCCCGATTTACTCTGTGTCGGCATTTTGTGTTGGAACGTGACATATGCCGGCATCACTGACATAAGGACACCATGTTACCAGCACCTGGGTGCAGGCATAATGGGTGGAACCGAGGACAGCGACTGACTTCTGGCCCGGCCAGTGACAGCAGCTGAGCCTGTGGGCAGGTGACACATCCACTTCCACCTAACAGGTGTACACACTGTGCCAGAGCTTTCACACATTCACATAATGAGAGCACTTACATTGTATTACTGCTAATTGGTGTACATCATCATGATATAATACCAGGGGTGTGCCTGGGGGTGTCCTTCTCACCCCTTACCCAGACCACCAAAGACCCTTCTAGATGAGACTTGTGTACGTCACCAGAGGCATGTGGTGATTATTACATTATAAGCTCTCACAAGCAGGGCCCTCTCTCCTCCTGTGCGTTTCCTCCCCTCAGTTATACCGTCATCTCCTCAGCCCCGGCCAACAACCTTTTTGCCTTGTGGGGGGTGTTAGTGGTGCCAGTGTACATGCTAAGAGATCAGCGAGAGAGAGGGCGGGAATGGGATTAAAAATAGGCCCTGGCATTTAAAGTATGCAGGCCCACCATGATGAAAAAAGTGAAGGATGTAGTTGTGTGCGCGCCTAAGGCACGCTCCAGAAAAGGGGGTGTGGCCACTTTAAAGGGGCATGTCCTTGAGTGTAGTGTACCATATCATATACAACTTCTACACATTACACAACAAAATACTAGACCCCATTATGCTTGCCCCTTACACATGATGCCACACGTATTGAGCCAAATTTCACAATATGCTTCATAAACAGGGACATTGTCTGCCAAAAGCACGCATTAAACATTTACACCATAATGCCCATTACATGTTAAGCCACACACCAGAACTTCCATTACGTATTATGCCAAACACCATAATGCCTATTAAAAATTATGCTACATAAGTGTTGCTTACCTATGTGCTCATTGCCAAGAGTTCCACACTCATTTCCAGGAGTTCCATGCTCATTGCCATGTGCCCCCCCTCCCCTTTAACCGGCTATGGGGCAGATGTATTAAGCCTTAACAAGAGATAAATACAAGGGTGATAAGGTGAGATAAACATCCAGCCAATCAGCTCCTTACTGACTTATTTCAAACATAGGGTGTAACATGGCAGTTGGCAGGTGATTGGCTGGACGTTTATCTCTCCTTATCACCCTTGCATTTATCTCTTGTTAAAGCTTAATACATCTGCCCCTATATCGTTTAACCGGCTATATCTTCGGAAGCAACTAACCCATTTACATGAGACAAGTATCATATTGATGAATTTAAAAAAATTGGTTAACCCGCAATATCTCCGGAACCAATTGACCCAGCCTGGTATCAGATTGAAGGCCCAGCGATTTGGGTTCGAATGAGATCAACCACAAGCTTCTGACTGTCAGCCTTCGGAACCGGGTGGGGATTGGAATTAGCGGGTCCCATGTTATCCTATGCAGGGCCGGCGCGGCCACTGGAGGCGGCAGTTTGCCCCTCGCCCCCCGTGCAAAGGGGGTCCATGCCGGCTTCTGACAGAAGCCTGCAGTGGTGTCCTTGCCGCGTGGGTACCTCAGGCGCTGAGTATAAAGCTTAAGCTGGCGGCGGTGGGGGGTCCCTTCAGTGAATAAGAAATAACTAGCGCTATGCGGCGGCGCGGGGTTCCCATCCGTTCCTACTTATCCTATTGTTTTTCATTCGTTCGTTTCTTTTTAGTCTGTTAACTCTTCCTCACATACTCACCCCACCTGTTTACCTCACCAGCGCTCCTGCCCTGTTCTTACCTTCCTCTACTTCATCTTCAGTCTCCTCGACAATTTCCACACCTACTTCAGAACTGATGCTGATTTTAGTTCTACCAGCTATACCCCTATTTATGCTGTATTTTATCAACACACGTTACCTTGTAATTTGTTTTTTTGTTTGCTATGTACGTCGCTGCGGACACTTTGTGGCGCCTTAGAAATAAATGTACTACTACTACCGGTACTAGAAGATCCACAGGGCCCATGGCCTAAAAGATCCGCAGGGGGCCCATGGCTTAGCAGAGCTTTGGTTAGTGTTTAGGAATATCATTGAAAATGCTGCTCAACTGTCTGTGATCATCACTGCAACTTAGTGGCTATGGCAGTGTTATTCCATGCCCAAACACTGGGGGGCACTGTGGGGAGTGATAAGCTCCAATAATGCAGACACGGTCTCAGTGTAATACACAGTAAGTGGTGATTTATGTGCCCCTGGAGAATTCTGGGTACGTGCTGCAGCCTAGCAGTCATGAATGGCGTAGCTCAAAGATGTATTCTCCCGATTCCTGGGGGAACCATCCAGCACTTAAACTACACTAGTTAAAAGCCTGTAAAAGTGACGGCTTCTATAATGTACTTTGAGCAGCGACAGTTTTTACTTTCGCTTTGAGCTGTGACAGTTTTTAGACCACAAGCTCTCCACCACACCCACAGTCCCTATCTGCTCCTATATTTTTCTGTCACCTTATTCGTTTTTTTCTTTTTTGGCATCTTCTTAATTTACTGTCTGTGTGACTCAGGGATTAACATTTTGTTTTATCCCTCTGCAAAACACTCTATAGCAATGTAAAGAGACCCCTGGGCCACTCAGGTGTTCATGCCAAATTTATATTGACACCAGTGAGACCAACTACATAGGGGGTACATCCATGGACTGACCTCCCTCCTGCAATACCTAGTGTAACAGGCCGTGGTCTTTGCCTACGCTTTGGAAAGCAGAAGCGACACTTGGTCCGTACTGTTAAGGTGCCCATACACTAGTAAGATTTATCTTCAGATCTGGCTGGTTGGAACAAAAACAGGGTTATGGATGATTGACAGTTTGTCATTTTTCCAGCATTTCCAAGCAAATGGTCAACTATCATTTGCTCTCATCCATAACCATGTTTTTGTTCCAACCAGACAGATCTGCAGATAAATCTGCGTGTGTATGGCCACCTTTAGTCCCGTGTCGTTTCAGCCACTTAAGCATACGACCATACATTACTGTGCCGCATGATCTCGTCCAATCTCAGCAGCTAAGCAGCAATTGGCTGAATCAGTACCCACCGGACGACCAGTAGGGAATATTCGATGCCGTATGTAATAAGGAGAATTTAAAATACCGGGCACCACAGGAGGAACCGTTTTTCTCCTTCATACCCCCTTTGATATCTACATCCTACGCTTTTCCAATATTCTCCACATGTAATCTACTGTCCTACGTTATTTCTGATTTTGAATTAATTTATCCCTTAGACCTCTGCAGAGATTAATTGTGCATTTGGTATATTTGGTGGGGGGTGGTCCCCAAGGTGAAACATTTTCGCCCACTAACTGTGAAGAACTGTACGAATTATGTACTTCAATCATATTTTATTGTATAGTGATTGTTGACGCTTAATTTAATTTTTGACGCCTATATTTTAAGCAAAGTATAATAAAAGTTATGTCTTAATTCACCCATCTTTACATCCATCACCTCTATGATACAAGTGTGCCCCAAAAAACCTGTAACGTTCTGCCTTTGTCCGTCTTTGGACACACACCCTCTTTCCTATCAGCTCTGCTGCTGAACCACTTTGGGAGCACCGCCAACCAGCACCTTTGACCACAGCTGTCATCATCTGTCTCATGTTGGAACAAAAGTTATTTCTCGCAATTAATCAATACCCTCACTGCCTTTGCCTGTGACGATCTATCCTCCTTCCTACAAACCTTATTGCTTATGTCGACCTATTGCTTGTGTCGACTTATAACCCTTTCACACTGCAGCTCTTAACCGGTATATTGCCGATATTTTAGCCTTTTAAAACGGTTAAAAAGCAGAGTCCTACACGGTTAATATTCAGGACTCAGCAGTGAGCACTGAGCTGGTCCCGCTCTGTGCACATATACTGAACATGGACGCAGCGCAGTGAATATTTAATGAGCGGGATACGCTAATTTTATATGCGCATATGTAATTAGTGTGACACTCATTAAATATGCGCTGCGCTGTCTTATATCTACTGTCTGTCCTGTTCTCCTCCAGCTGCTTTCACAATGCAAACCGGCTTGAGACCCGGTATTTACGTGCGGTGTGAAAGGGGTTTTACTTGCTCTGACCCATTTTAAGAAACGTTTTAAATACCGGGTCTAAGCAAGTTTTGCAGTGTGAAAGCAGTATTACTGAGCCATGCATTCCGAGCGCTGCCACATCCTGAGCCATTCATACCAAGCACTGCGACATACTGAGCCATACATTACGAGCGATGCCACATACTGAGCCATGCATTCCGATGGCTGCCACATACTGAGCCGTGCATTCCGAGCACTGCCACACACTGAGCCATTCATTCCCAGCGCTGCGACATACTGAGCCATGCCATACTGAGCCATTCATACCGAGCGCTGCCACATATTGAGCCATACATTCCGAGCGATGCCACATACTGAGCCATACATTCTGAGCGATGCCACATACTGAGCCATGCATTCCAAGCGCTGCCACATACTGAGCCATGCCATATTGAGCCATACATTCCGAGCGCTGCCACATACTGAGCCATACATTCTGAGCACTGCCACATACTGATCCACGCATTCTGAGTTATGTCACATACTGAGCCAATCATTCCCAGCGCTGCCACATACTGATCTACGCATTCTGAGCGATGCCACATACTGCATCAATCATTGCCAGCGCTGCCACATACTGAGCCATGCATTCCGAGCGCTGCCTCATACTGAGCCATGCAGTCTGAGCACTGCCACATACTGAGCCATTCATCCCGAGTGCCGCACATACTGAGCCATGCATTCCCAGCGCTGCCACATACTGAGCCATACATTCCGAGCGCTGCCACATACTGAGCCATACATTCCGAGCTCTGCCACATACTGAGCCATTCATTCCCAGCGCTGCCACATACTGAGCCATTCATTCTGAGCTATGACACATACTGAGCCATGCATTCCGAGCGCTGCCACATACTGAGCCATGCATTCCGAGCGCTGCCACATACTGAGCCATTCATTCCCAGCGCTGCCACATACTGAGCCATACATTCCGAGCTCTGCCACATACTGAGCCATTCATTCCCAGCGTTGCCACATACTGAGCCATACATTTTGAGCCATGCCACATACTGAGCCATACATTCCGAGCGCTGCCACATACTGAGCCATACCATACTGAGCCATACATTCCGAGCGCTGCCACATACTGAACAATACATTCTGAGCACTGCCACATACTGAGCCATGCATTCCGAGTGCTGCCACATACTGATCCACGCATTCTGAGTTATGTCACATACTGAGCCAATCATTCCCAGCACTGCCACATACTGATCCACGCATTCTGAGCGATGCCACAAACGGCATCAATCATTCCCAGCGCTGCCACATACTGAGCCATGCATTACGAGCGCTGCCACATACTGAGCCATGCATTCTGAGCGCTGCCACATACTGAGCCATGCAGTCTGAGCACTACCACATACTGAGCCATTCATTCCGAGTGCCGCACATACTGAGCTATGCATTCCGAGCGCTGCCACATACTGAGCCATACATTCCGAGCGCTGCCACATACTGAGCCATGCATTCCGACCGCTGCCACATACTGAGCCATGCATTCCCAGCGCTGCCACATACTGAGCCATTGATTCTGAGCTAAGCCACATACTGAGCCATGCATTCCGAGCGCTGCCACATACTGATCCCCACATTCTGAGCGATGCCACAAACGGCATCAATCATTCCCAGCGCTGCCACATACTGAGTCATGCATTACGAGCGCTGCCACATACTGAGCCATGCATTCTGAGCGCTGCCACATACTGAGCCATGCAGTCTGAGCACTACCACATACTGAGCCATTCATTCCGAGTGCCGCACATACTGAGCTATGCATTCCGAGCGCTGCCACATACTGAGCCATACATTCCGAGCGCTGCCACATACTGAGCCATGCATTCCCAGCACAGACACATACTGAGTCATGCATTCCGAGCGCTGCCACATACTGAGCCATGCATTCCGAGTGCTGCCACATACTGAGCCATCCATTCCGAGAGCTGCCACATACTTAGCCCTGCATTCCCGAGCGCTGCCACATACTGAGCCAGGCATACCAAACGCTGCCACATACTGAGACATTAATTCCGAGCGCTGCCACATACTGAGCCATGCATTCCGAGTGCTGCCACTACTGAGCCATGCATTCCGAGAGCTGCCACATACTTAGCCCTGCATTCCCGAGCGCTGCCACATACTGAGCCAGGCATACCAAACGCTGCCACATACTGAGCTATACATTCCGAGCTCTGCCACATATTGAGCCATTCATTCCCAGCGTTGCCACATACTGAGCCATACATTTTGAGCCATGCCACATACTGAGCCATACATTCCGAGCGCTGCCACAAACGGCATCAATCATTCCCAGCGCTGCCACATACTGAGCCATGCATTCCGAGCGCTGCCACATACTGAGCCATGCATTCTGAGCGCTGCCACATACTGAGCCATGCAGTCTGAGCACTACCACATACTGAGCCATTCATTCCGAGTGCTGCCACATACTGAGCCATGCATTCCGAGAGCTGCCACATACTTAGCCCTGCATTCCCGAGCGCTGCCACATACTGAGCCAGGCATACCAAACGCTGCCACATACTGAGCCATTCATTCCGAGCGCTGACACATACTGAGCCATGCATTCTGAGCCATGCCACATACTGAGCCGTACATTCCGAGCTCTGCCACATACTGAGCCATGCATTCCGAGAGCTGCCACATACTTAGCCATGCATTCTGAGCGCTGCCACATACTTAGCCCTGCATTCCCGAGCTCTGCCACATACTGAGCCATGCATTCCGAGTGCTGCCACATACTGAGCCATGCCTTCCGAGAGCTGCCACATACTTAGCCCTGCATTCCCGAGCTCTGCCACATACTGAGCCATGCATTCCGAGTGCTGCCACATACTGAGCCATGCCTTCCGAGAGCTGCCACATACTTAGCCCTGCATTCCCGAGCGCTGCCACATACTGAGCCAGGCATACCAAACGCTGCCACATACTGAGCCATGCATTCTGAGCCATGCCACATACTGAGCCATACATTCCACGATCTGCCACATACTGAGCCATTCATTCCCAGTGCTGCCACATACTGAGCCATGCATTCCCAGCGCTGACACATGCTGAGCCATGCATTCTGAGCGCTGCCACATACTGAGCCATGCATTCCGAGCGCTGCCTCATACTGAGCCATGCAGTCTGAGCACTGCCACATACTGAGCCATTCATCCCGAGTGCCGCATATACTGAGCCATGCATTCCCAGCACTGCCACATACTGAGCCATACATTCCGAGCGCTGCCACATACTGAGCCATACATTCCGAGCTCTGCCACATACTGAGCCATTCATTCCCAGCGCTGCCACATACTGAGCCATTCATTCTGAGCTATGCCACATACTGAGCCATGCATTCCGAGCGCTGCCACATACTGAGCCATGCATTCCGAGCGCTGCCACATACTGAGCCATTCATTCCCAGCGCTGCCACATACTGAGCCATACATTCCGAGCTCTGCCACATACTGAGCCATTCATTCCCAGCGTTGCCACATACTGAGCCATACATTTTGAGCCATGCCACATACTGAGCCATACATTCCGAGCGCTGCCACATACTGAGCCATACCATACTGAGCCATACATTCCGAGCGCTGCCACATAATGAACCATACAGTCTGAGCACTGCCACATACTGAGCCATGCATTCCGAGTGCTGCCACATACTGATCCACGCATTCTGAGTTATGTCACATACTGAGCCAATCATTCCCAGCACTGCCACATACTGATCCACGCATTCTGAGCGATGCCACAAACGGCATCAATCATTCCCAGCGCTGCCACATACTGAGCCATGCATTACGAGCGCTGCCACATACTGAGCCATGCATTCTGAGCGCTGCCACATACTGAGTCATGCAGTCTGAGCACTACCACATACTGAGCCATTCATTCCGAGTGCCGCACATACTGAGCTATGCATTCCGAGCGCTGCCACATACTGAGCCATACATTCCGAACGCTCCACATACTGAGCCATGCATTCCGACCGCTGCCACATACTGAGCCATACATTCCCAGCGCTGCCACATACTGAGCCAGTGATTCTGAGCTAAGCCACATACTGAGCCATGCATTCCGAGCGCTGCCACATACTGATCCCCACATTCTGAGCGATGCCACAAACGGCATCAATCATTCCCAGCGCTGCCACATACTGAGTCATGCATTACGAGCGCTGCCACATACTGAGCCATGCATTCTGAGCGCTGCCACATACTGAGCCATGCAGTCTGAGCACTACCACATACTGAGCCATTCATTCCGAGTGCCGCACATACTGAGCTATGCATTCCGAGCGCTGCCACATACTGAGCCATACATTCCGAGCGCTGCCACATACTGAGCCATGCATTCCGAGCTCTGCCACATACTGAGCCATGCATTCCCAGCACAGACACATACTGAGTCATGCATTCCGAGCGCTGCCACATACTGAGCCATGCATTCCGAGTGCTGCCACATACTGAGCCATGCATTCCGAGAGCTGACACATACTTAGCCCTGCATTCCCGAGCGCTGCCACATACTGAGCCAGGCATACCAAACGCTGCCACATACTGAGCCATTAATTCCGAGCGCTGCCACATACTGAGCCATGCATTCCGAGTGCTGCCACTACTGAGCCATGCATTCCGAGAGCTGCCACATACTTAGCCCTGCATTCCCGAGCGCTGCCACATACTGAGCCAGGCATACCAAACGCTGCCACATACTGAGCCATACATTCCGAGCTCTGCCACATACTGAGCCATTCATTCCCAGCGTTGCCACATACTGAGCCATACATTTTGAGCCATGCCACATACTGAGCAATACATTCCGAGCGCTGCCACAAACGGCATCAATCATTCCCAGCGCTGCCACATACTGAGCCATGCATTACGAGCGCTGCCACATACTGAGCCATGCATTCTGAGCGCTGCCACATACTGAGCCATGCAGTCTGAGCACTACCACATACTGAGCCATTCATTCCGAGTGCCGCACATACTGAGCTATGCATTCCGAGCGCTGCCACATACTGAGCCATACATTCCGAGCGCTGCCACATACTGAGCCATTCATTCCGACCGCTGCCACATACTGAGCCATGCATTCCCAGCACAGACACATACTGAGTCATGCATTCCGAGCGCTGCCACATACTGAGCCATGCATTCCGAGTGCTGCCACATACTGAGCCATGCATTCCGAGAGCTGCCACATACTTAGCCCTGCATTCCCGAGCGCTGCCACATACTGAGCCAGGCATACCAAACGCTGCCACATACTGAGCCATTCATTCCGAGCGCTGCCACATACTGAGCCATGCATTCCGAGTGCTGCCACATACTGAGCCATGCATTCCGAGAGCTGCCACATACTTAGCCCTGCATTCCCGAGCGCTGCCACATACTGAGCCAGGCATACCAAACGCTGCCACATACTGAGCCATTCATTCCGAGCGCTGACACATACTGAGCCATGCATTCCGAGTTCTGACACATACTGAGCCATGCATTCTGAGCCATGCCACATACTGAGCCGTACATTCCGAGCTCTGCCACATACTGAGTAATGCATTCCGAGTGCTGCCACATACTGAGCCATGCATTCCCGAGCTCTGCCACATACTGAGCCATGCATTCCGAGTGCTGCCGCATACTGAGCCATGCCTTCCGAGAGCTGCCACATACTTAGCCCTGCATTCCCGAGCGCTGCCACATACTTAGCCAGGCATACCAAACGCTGCCACATACTGAACCATGCATTCTGAGCCATGCCACATACTGAGCCATACATTCCAAGATCTGCCACATACTGAGCCATTCATTCCCAGTGCTGCCACATACTGAGCCATGCATTCCCAGCGCTGACACATGCTGAGCCATGCATTCTGAGCGCTGCCACATACTGAGCCATGCATTCCGAGTGCTGCCACATACTGAGCCATACTTTCCCAGCGCTGCCACATACTGAGCCAAGAATTCTGTGCGCTGCCACATACTGAGCCATTCATTCCGAGTGCCGCACATACTGAGCCATGCATTCCCAGCGCTGCCACATACTGAGCCATACATTCCGAGCGCTGCCACATACTGAGCCATACATTCCGAGCTCTGCCACATACTGAGCCATTCATTCCCAGCGCTGCCACATACTGAGACATTCATTCTGAGCTATGCCACATACTGAGTCATGCATTCCGAGCGCTGCCACATACTGAGCCATGCATTCCGAGAGCTGCCACATACTGAGCCATGCATTCGGAGAGCTGCCACATACTTAGCCCTGCATTCCCGAGCGCTGCCACATACTGAGCCAGGCATACCAAACGCTGCCACATACTAAGCCATGCAGTCTGAGCACTACCACATACTGAGCCATTCATTCCGAGTGCCGCACATACTGAGCTATGCATTCCGAGCGCTGCCACATACTGAGCCATTCATTCCGACCGCTGCCACATACTGAGCCATGCATTCCCAGCACAGACACATACTGAGTCATGCATTCCGAGCGCTGCCACATACTGAGCCATGCATTCCGAGTGCTGCCACATACTGAGCCATGCATTCCGAGAGCTGCCACATACTTAGCCCTGCATTCCCGAGCGCTGCCACATACTGAGCCAGGCATACCAAACGCTGCCACATACTGAGCCATTCATTCCGAGCGCTGCCACATACTGAGCCATGCATTCCGAGTGCTGCCACATACTGAGCCATGCATTCCGAGAGCTGCCACATACTTAGCCCTGCATTCCCGAGCGCTGCCACATACTGAGCCAGGCATACTAAACGCTGCCACATACTGAGCCATTCATTCCGAGCGCTGACACATACTGAGCCATGCATTCCGAGTTCTGACACATACTGAGCCATGCATTCTGAGCCATGCCACATACTGAGCCATACATTCCGAGCTCTGCCACATACTGAGCCATGCATTCCGAGTGCTGCCACATACTGAGCCATGCCTTCCGAGAGCTGCCACATACTTAGCCCTGCATTCCCGAGCGCTGCCACATACTGAGCCAGGCATACCAAACGCTGCCACATACTGAGCCATGCATTCTGAGCCATGCCACATACTGAGCCATACATTCCAAGATCTGCCACATACTGAGCCATTCATTCCCAGTGCTGCCACATACTGAGCCATGCATTCCCAGCGCTGACACATGCTGAGCCATGCATTCTGAGCGCTGCCACATACTGAGCCATGCATTCCGAGTGCTGCCACATACTGAGCCATACTTTCCCAGCGCTGCCACATACTGAGCCAAGAATTCTGTGCGCTGCCACATACTGAGCCATTCATTCCGAGTGCCGCACATACTGAGCCATGCATTCCCAGCGCTGCCACATACTGAGCCATACATTCCGAGCGCTGCCACATACTGAGCCATACATTCCGAGCTCTGCCACATACTGAGCCATTCATTCCCAGCGCTGCCACATACTGAGACATTCATTCTGAGCTATGCCACATACTGAGTCATGCATTCCGAGCGCTGCCACATACTGAGCCATGCATTCCGAGAGCTGCCACATACTGAGCCATGCATTCGGAGAGCTGCCACATACTTAGCCCTGCATTCCCGAGCGCTGCCACATACTGAGCCAGGCATACCAAACGCTGCCACATACTAAGCCATGCAGTCTGAGCACTACCACATACTGAGCCATTCATTCCGAGTGCCGCACATACTGAGCTATGCATTCCGAGCGCTGCCACATACTGAGCCATTCATTCCGACCGCTGCCACATACTGAGCCATGCATTCCCAGCACAGACACATACTGAGTCATGCATTCCGAGCGCTGCCACATACTGAGCCATGCATTCCGAGTGCTGCCACATACTGAGCCATGCATTCCGAGAGCTGCCACATACTTAGCCCTGCATTCCCGAGCGCTGCCACATACTGAGCCAGGCATACCAAACGCTGCCACATACTGAGCCATTCATTCCGAGCGCTGCCACATACTGAGCCATGCATTCCGAGTGCTGCCACATACTGAGCCATGCATTCCGAGCCATGCCACATACTGAGCCATACATTCCGAGCTCTGCCACATACTGAGCCATGCATTCCGAGTGCTGCCACATACTGAGCCATGCCTTCCGAGAGCTGCCACATACTTAGCCCTGCATTCCCGAGCGCTGCCACATACTGAGCCAGGCATACCAAACGCTGCCACATACTGAGCCATGCATTCTGAGCCATGCCACATACTGAGCCATACATTCCAAGATCTGCCACATACTGAGCCATTCATTCCCAGTGCTGCCACATACTGAGCCATGCATTCCCAGCGCTGACACATGCTGAGCCATGCATTCTGAGCGCTGCCACATACTGAGCCATGCATTCCGAGTGCTGCCACATACTGAGCCATACTTTTCCAGCGCTGCCACATACTGAGCCAAGCATTCTGTGCGCTGCCACATACTGAGCCATTCATTCCGAGTGCCGCACATACTGAGCCATGCATTCCCAGCGCTGCCACATACTGAGCCATACATTCCGAGTGCTGCCACATACTGAGCCATACATTCCGAGCTCTGCCACATACTGAGCCATTCATTCCCAGCGCTGCCACATACTGAGACATTCATTCTGAGCTATGCCACATACTGAGTCATGCATTCCGAGCGCTGCCACATACTGAGCCATGCATTCCGAGTGCTGCCACATACTGAGCCATGCATTCGGAGAGCTGCCACATACTTAGCCCTGCATTCCCGAGCGCTGCCACATACTGAGCCAGGCATACCAAACGCTGCCACATACTGAGCCATGCAGTCTGAGCACTACCACATACTGAGCCATTCATTCCGAGTGCCGCACATACTGAGCTATGCATTCCGAGCGCTGCCACATACTGAGCCATACATTCCGAGCGCTGCCACATACTGAGCCATTCATTCCGACCGCTGCCACATACTGAGCCATGCATTCCCAACACAGACACATACTGAGTCATGCATTCCGAGCGCTGCCACATACTGAGCCATGCATTCCGAGTGCTGCCACATACTGAGCCATGCATTCCGAGAGCTGCCACATTCTTAGCCCTGCATTCCCGAGCGCTGCCACATACTGAGCCAGGCATACCAAACGCTGCCACATACTGAGCCATTCATTCCGACCGCTGCCACATACTGAGCCATGCATTCCCAGCACAGACACATACTGAGTCATGCATTCCGAGCGCTGCCACATACTGAGCCATGCATTCCGAGTGCTGCCACATACTGAGCCATGCATTCCGAGAGCTGCCACATACTTAGCCATGCATACCGAGTTCTCACGCATACTGAGCCATGCTTTCTGAGCCATGCCACATACTGAGCCGTACATTCCGAGCTCTGCCACATACTGAGCCATGCATTCCGAGTGCTGCCACATACTGAGCCATGCCTTCCGAGAGCTGCCACATACTTAGCCCTGCATTCCCGAGCGCTGACACATACTGAGCCAGGCATACCAAACGCTGCCACATACTGAGCCATGCATTTTGAGCCATGCCACATACTGAGCCATACATTCCAAGATCTGCCACATACTGAGCCATTCATTCCCAGTGCTGCCACATACTGAGCCATGCATTCCCAGCGCTGACACATGCTGAGCCATGCATTCTGAGCGCTGCCACATACTGAGCCATGCATTCCGAGTGCTGCCACATACTGAGCCATACTTTCCCAGCGCTGCCACATACTGAGCTAAGCATTCTGTGCGCTGCCACATACTGAGCCATTCATTCCGAGTGCCGCACATACTGAGCCATGCATTCCCAGCGCTGCCACATACTGAGCCATACATTCCGAGCGCTGCCACATACTGAGCCATACATTCCGAGCTCTGCCACATACTGAGCTATTCATTCCCAGCGCTGCCACATACTGAGACATTCATTCTGAACTATGCCACATACTGAGTCATGCATTCCGAGCGCTGCCACATACTGAGCCATTCATTCCGAGTGCTGCCACATACTGAGCCATGCATTCGGAGAGCTGCCACATACTTAGCCCTGCATTCCCGAGCGCTGCCACATACTGAGCCAGGCATACCAAACGCTGCCACATACTGAGCCATGCAGTCTGAGCACTACCACATACTGAGCCATTCATTCCGAGTGCCGCACATACTGAGCTATGCATTCCGAGCGCTGCCACATACTGAGCCATACATTCCGAGCGCTGCCACATACTGAGCCATTCATTCCGACCGCTGCCACATACTGAGCCATGCATTCCCAGCACAGACACATACTGAGTCATGCATTCCGAGCGCTGCCACATACTGAGCCATGCATTCCGAGTTCTGCCACATACTGAGCCATGCATTCCGAGAGCTGCCACATACTTAGCCCTGCATTCCCGAGCGCTGCCACATACTGAGCCAGGCATACCAAACGCTGCCACATACTGAGCCATTCATTCCGAGCGCTGCCACATACTGAGCCATGCATTCCGAGTGCTGCCACATACTGAGCCATGCATTCCGAGAGCTGCCACATACTTAGCCCTGCATTCCCGAGCGCTGCCACATACTGAGCCAGGCATACCAAACGCTGCCACATACTGAGCAATTCATTCCGAGCGCTGACACATACTGAGCCATGCATTCCGAGTTCTGACACATACTGAGCCATGCATTCTGAGCCATGCCACATACTGAGCCGTACATTCCGAGCTCTGCCACATACTGAGCCATGCATTCCGAGTGCTGCCACATACTGAGCCATGCCTTCCGAGAGCTGCCACATACTTAGCCCTGCATTCCCGAGCGCTGCTACATACTGAGCCAGGCATACCAAACGCTGCCACATACTGAGCCATGCATTCTGAGCCATGCCACATACTGAGCCATACATTCCAAGATCTGCCACATACTGAGCCATTCATTCCCAGTGCTGCCACATACTGAGCCATGCATTCCCAGCGCTGACACATGCTGAGCCATGCATTCTGAGCGCTGCCACATACTGAGCCATGCATTCCGAGTGCTGCCACATACTGAGCCATACTTTCCCAGCGCTGCCACATACTGAGCCAAGCATTCTGTGCGCTGCCACATATTGAGCCATTCATTCCGAGTGCCGCACATACTGAGCCATGCATTCCCAGCGCTGCCACATACTGAGCCATACATTCCGAGCGCTGCCACATACTGAGCCATACATTCCGAGCTCTGCCACATACTGAGCCATTCATTCCCAGCGCTGCCACATACTGAGACATTAATTCTGAGCTATGCCACATACTGAGTCATGCATTCCGAGCGCTGCCACATACTGAGCCATGCATTCCGAGTGCTGCCACATACTGAGCCATGCATTCGGAGAGCTGCCACATACTTAGCCCTGCATTCCCGAGCGCTGCCACATACTGAGCCAGGCATACCAAACGCTGCCACATACTAAGCCATGCATTCCGAGCGCTGACACATAATGCAGTCCGAGCCATGCCACATACTGAGCCATTCATTCCGAGCGCTGACACATACTGAGCCATGCATTCTGAGCCATGCCACATACTGAGCCATACATTCCGAGATCTGCCACATACTGAGCCATTCATTCCCAGTGCTGCCACATACTGAGCCATGCATTCCCAGCGCTGACACATGCTGAGCCATGCATTCTGAGCGCTACCACATACTTAGCCATGCATTCAGAGTGCTGCCACATACTAAGCCATGCATTCCGAGCGCTGCCACATACTGAGCCATGCATTCTGAGCCATGCCACATACTGAGTCATGCATTCCGAGCGCTGCCACATACTTTGCCATGCATTCCGAGTGCTGCCACATACTGAGCCATGCATTCCGAGAGCTGCCACATACTGAGCCATTCATTTCCAGCGCTGCCACATACTGAGCCATTCATTCCGAGTGCTGCCACATACTGAGCCATACATTCCCAGCGCTGCCACATACTGAGCCAAGCATTCTGAGCGCTGCCACATACTGAGCAATTCATTCCGAGCGCTGACACATACTGAGCCTGCATTCCGAGCGCTGCCACATACTGAGCCATGCATTCCGAGTGCTGCCACATACTGAGCCATGCATTCCGAGAGCTGCCACATACTTAGCCCTGCATTCCCGAGCGCTGCCACATACTGAGTCAGGCATACCAAACGCTGCCACATACTGAGCCATTCATTCCGAGCGCTGACACATACTGAGCCATGCATTCCGAGTTCTGACACATACTGAGCCATGCATTCTGAGCCATGCCACATACTGAGCCGTACATTCCGAGCTCTGCCACATACTGAGCCATGCATTCCGAGTGCTGCCACATACTGAGCCATGCCTTCCGAGAGCTGCCACATACTTAGCCCTGCATTCCCGAGCGCTGCCACATACTGAGCCAGGCATACCAAACGCTGCCACATACTGAGCCATGCATTCTGAGCCATGCCACATACTGAGCCATACATTCCAAGATCTGCCACATACTGAGCCATTCATTCCCAGTGCTGCCACATACTGAGCCATGCATTCCCAGCGCTGACACATGCTGAGCCATGCATTCTGAGCGCTGCCACATACTGAGCCATGCATTCCGAGTGCTGCCACATACTGAGCCATACTTTCCCAGCGCTGCCACATACTGAGCCAAGCATTCTGTGCGCTGCCACATATTGAGCCATTCATTCCGAGTGCCGCACATACTGAGCCATGCATTCCCAGCGCTGCCACATACTGAGCCATACATTCCGAGCTCTGCCACATACTGAGCCATTCATTCCCAGCGCTGCCACATACTGAGACATTCATTCTGAGCTATGCCACATACTGAGTCATGCATTCCGAGCGCTGCCACATACTGAGCCATGCATTCCGAGTGCTGCCACATACTGAGCCATGCATTCGGAGAGCTGCCACATACTTAGCCCTGCATTCCCGAGCGCTGCCACATACTGAGCCAGGCATACCAAACGCTGCCACATACTAAGCCATGCATTCCGAGCGCTGACACATAATGCAGTCCGAGCCATGCCACATACTGAGCCATTCATTCCGAGCGCTGACACATACTGAGCCATGCATTCTGAGCCATGCCACATACTGAGCCATACATTCCGAGATCTGCCACATACTGAGCCATTCATTCCCAGTGCTGCCACATACTGAGCCATGCATTCCCAGCGCTGACACATGCTGAGCCATGCATTCTGAGCGCTACCACATACTTAGCCATGCATTCCGAGTGCTGCCACATACTAAGCCATGCATTCCGAGCGCTGCCACATACTGAGCCATGCATTCTGAGCCATGCCACATACTGAGTCATGCATTCCGAGCGCTGCCACATACTTTGCCATGCATTCCGAGTGCTGCCACATACTGAGCCATGCATTCCGAGAGCTGCCACATACTGAGCCATTCATTTCCAGCGCTGCCACATACTGAGCCATTCATTCCGAGTGCTGCCACATACTGAGCCATACATTCCCAGCGCTGCCACATACTGAGCCAAGCATTCTGAGCGCTGCCACATACTGAGCAATTCATTCCGAGCGCTGACACATACTGAGCCATGCATTCCGAGCGCTGCCACATACTGAGCCATGTATTCTGAGCGCTGCCACATACTTTGCCATGCATTCCGAGTGCTGCCACATACTTAGCTAAGCATTCCGAGTGCTGCCACATACTGACTTATGCAGTCCAAGCTATGCCACATACTGAGCCATGCATTCCGAGCGCTGCCACATACTGACTCATGCATTCCGAGCGCTGCCACATACTTAGCCATGCATTCCGAGCGCTGCAACATACTGAGCCCTGACTTCCCGAGCGCTGCCACATACTGAGCCATGCATACCAAACGCTGCCACATACTGAGCTATGATTGGAAGACTGTGCATGCGTGAGTTGTCCATGCGATCACAGCCAGCAATGGGTATTTTGCTGTTCGCAGGTTGATCGAATACACCTCCTATTAGGGAAGATTTAACAACGAGTGATATCCTTGCGTATAATAATAATAGGTGCTCCAACCAATAAGCTCCTGTAATTTGTTTTAAAAGTGACAGTTAGGAACTGGTTGGATGTAGCATAATTTATCATTCGTCACGTGTGATAAGAATATAATTTGTTGTTAATATAATTTGCCCCATACTCATTGCCTGATGCCACTCCTTGGCTTAACCCTTCTATGGCTGGTCTGCCCTGCAGCAGAGAATTCTGGGAAATCCAGGACAGTGACACCATCCACAGGAGATCAGAGGGCTGTGTAGCCGGGAGGAGAGAGCTGCTCCCACTGCTGCTGGCATGGGGGCGCTGGGCATTTCCACACTCTAGGTGTGCGGGTGCAGAAAGCGACACATGGGGTGTGAGGTAGATTAAAGGAGAACAGTGCGGCCAGCAACCTCCCGGGGGAGAGCATGCTATGATCACAGGCAGGGATAACAGGAGGGACAGAGAAAGGATAACAGCAGAGAGGAAGCTGAGGAGAGGGGACAGCGGAGGACTGGACAGATGGGGAAACACTTCTGTTTACACAGGCCATACGCACACACAAGTATTTATTGTACCTGCTGGGACACCTGTATGTGAACGCATACCACAGAGCGCAGGCATTGCCCCACGCCCCGTACAGCGACTGGCGCGGCCCGTCAGTGAGGGACAGCTGGGTAATAAACCAGACTACAGTGTGGCACAACAGACTCCGGTGTCCGTGTACTTGGAGCATAGTTGCCTACCCTCCTGCATTCTGCAGGAGACTCCCTGACATAGCAGCAATCTCCCCCTCTCCCTCATTAGTCTAGCAATCTCCCTCATGTCACCTAGCCCACATTACACTGTTACACCATAGTTACCTCCCCTCCTGCATTCTGCAGGAGACTCCCTGAAATAACAGCAATCTCCCTCTCTCCCTCATTAGTCTAGCAATCTCCCTCATGTCACCTAGCCCACATTACACTGTTACATTTTTGGGGAAAAAGAAATGAGAGATAGATACATTTACATCAAATCATCACAACCATTTGTCAGCACATTACCAAGTATAGTATCTGTTACTATCTGCTTTGGGGCTCATCTACATTTGGATAAAAGTCATTTTTAAAGATTCCTCTCAGATGTAGCAGTACTCACCCACGCTTCTAGGTGCCACGTTCACAATCTCTTTTCACAATCTCTCCATATATGGAACTAGACACGCCCTGTGGGTGGCGCATGACACGCCTCCTCAATGGAGCGATGCACAAAACTCTATTACCAGCTATAATTTCCCTGAAACTAGTTTTCAAAAGTAGGCAAGAATGAGAGATAAAGTACCAACCAACCAGCACCTAACTGACATTTTTTCAAACAGCCTGTCACATTGCAGTGAGGAGCTGATTGGCTGGTACTTTATCAAGGCTTAAAACAATAACCCCTTATTCCATATTTGGACGCACAGTTTTGAAGCACTTGTCCCCCATCATATCCCAACTAGGCGTCACGGCATAACCGCCACTGATCGGGGAACTGGTCACGTTACAGTGCTGTAAGAACAGGCAGCGTTAACACAGATATTGGGGATTCGCCCTCCTATTTCTAAACTGGGGGCACTGAGTTATAAAAGGCCGTGATTTCAGAAACACTCGTCCTGATTCGGATATAGGCCCTTATTCAGATCTGATCGCAGTACAAATTTGTGCTCATAATGGGCAAAACCATGTGCACTGCAGGTGGGGCAGATGTAACATGTGCAGAGAGAGTTAGATTTGGGTGGGGTGTTTTGAAACTGAAATCTAAATTGCAGTGTAAAAGTAATGCAGCCAGTATTTACCCTGCACAGAAACAAAATAACTCCCCCAATTGTAACTCTCTCTGCACTTGTTACATCTGCCCCACCTGCAGTACACATGCTTTTGTCCATTTTGAGAACAAATTTGTACTGCGATCAGATCTGAATAAGGGCCATAGAAGCAAGGTTGATGTTGCAGTGCAGTGATTTGTTTGCAACTGCGCCATTTCGCACCGAGCGTGTGCCGCAATGGTCTTGCGGTAGTTTTTGGGGCGCTTCAGATTGCGATCCCGTATGCACTAAAACTGACTGACACATGAAATAGGTCGACATGGCTGAGGTCACCAGGGTCAGAAGGTGGACACAAGCATTAGGTCAACAGTCAAAAGGTCGACATGAGGTGTTTTTTGTCCCGAATTATGACGTTGTTCAACATGGCCGCCGTATCAATGTCCCGCCTCACCATGATTCCGGCACGGAGCCTCGCTGCTCTCGGGAACACTATTATATTCTCCCTCCACGCCGTAGTGGATGGTAGGGTATGAAATACCGCACGTCGGCACAAGTCGGCTAAAAAAAAGGAAAACGTGAAATACTCATGTTGACATTTTGACTGGACCTTGTTGACCTAGATCAGCTGAACCTTATGGTGCTTATATCGGATATCGACAATACTGCTCATACGCTGCGTTTGCTTCCATTCCTGTTGTCATTTTATATTTCCTGCGTATAGCAAATATAACCCCAGATGTTTAACACGTGACGAGATTCTATAAATACAGGATTTAGGCCACTTCCTCCGAAAACCACATCACTAGGTAATTAGTGTCAAATGTAAAGATTATTAGTCCGTCGTAAACTAATAACCTGGAAAGTGTTTGTGTGGAGAGGGGGGGGGGGAGCAAACAGCCTGTGTGGTGTCTGCCCTGGTGAGGTCTCTGACTGGGCACACTGAGACAGTCAGTACCAGCCGGCCAGTCCCTGGTTCTCTTGCTCTGAGACTGCCAGTACCAGCCGGCCAGTCCCTGGTTCCCTTGCTCTGAGACAGTCAGTACCAGCCGGCCAGTCCCTGGTTCCCTTGCTCTGAGACAGCCAGTACCAGCCGGCCAGTCCCTGGTTCTCTTGCTCTGAGACTGCCAGTACCAGCCGGCCAGTCCCTGGTTCTCTTGCTCTGAGACAGCCAGTACCAGCCGGCCAGTCCCTGGTTCCCTTGCTCTGACACACTCAGTACCAGCCGGCCAGTCCCTGGTTCCCTTGCTCTGAGACTGCCAGTACCAGCCGGCCAGTCCCTGGTTCCCTTGCTCTGAGACAGTCAGTACCAGCCGGCCAGTCCCTGGTTCTCTTGCTCTGAGACAGCCAGTACCAGCCGGCCAGTCCCTGGTTCTCTTGCTCTGAGACAGCCAGTACCAGCCGGCCAGTCCCTGGTTCCCTTGCTCTGAGACTGCCAGTACCAGCCGGCCAGTCCCTGGTTCCCTTGCTCTGACACACTCAGTACCAGCCGGCCAGTTCCTGGTTCTCTTGCTCTGAGACAGCCAGTACCAGCCGGCCAGTTCCTGGTTCTCTTGCTCTGAGACAGCCAGTACCAGCCGGCCAGTCCCTGGTTCCATTGCTCTGAGACTGCCAGTACCAGCCGGCCAGTCCCTGGTTCCCTTGCTCTGAGACAGTCAGTACCAACCGGCCAGTCCCTGGTTCCCTTGCTCTGAGACAGTCAGTACCAGCCGGCCAGTCCCTGGTTCCCTTTCTCTGAGACAGTCAGTACCAGCCGGCCAGTCCCTGGTTCCCTTGCTCTGAGACAGTCAGTACCAACCGGCCAGTCCCTGGTTCCCTTGCTCTGAGACAGTCAGTACCAGCCGGCCAGTCCCTGGTTCCCTTTCTCTGAGACAGCCAGTACCAGCCGGGCCGTCCCTGGTTCCCTAGTGTGGATTTGGATCAGGTGCTGGTGTCAGAGCTATGTATGGAGCAGTGTAGCAGAGAACTGCTGATGATGAAACGCAATACAAAG